>NC_064632.1:347650992-347800992 GCF_023864275.1 Schistocerca cancellata | reverse complement strand
TGTTCGCATAAGATATTTAATTGAACATAAGTTTATTGACAGACGGCTTCCAATGGACATGAGAAGTATATTCTCAAACACAAAAGGAAGCATACAGCATTTACAGTCACAGAGTTCGTTCCCAGTTGGAATATTGTGTTGCATTACAGAGGTAGCTGACTTAGACCCTGGAGGAGTAAAACGGTCCTCGAATTATATTGATTCCTCAATCAGATGTTTTTCTATTCCTTCTAAACGTTTCACTTTCTCTTGTAATGCACTGAAACTGGCGGCTTGCTCGTGCTTAGAATCCGAAGTTATTCTATCCATATCATCCTATTTCATCGTCTCGAGATTGTCGACAAAATTGTCTCCTGCAACGGGCACTACCTGCTTACCTTCTGTCTCATGCATACAAAACATCGTGCGTTAACCAACACAGCATTCTCTCACAGTCGTTCGACTATAGGTAACAAGTTTATTGGTAAATTAGTTTCTTCGCCCGTGCAGTGTAATTTCCCTGCAGTTTGTGGTACTGTACAGCGCGAGTTAAGCATCAGTAGCGTTCCCCAGTTCACTTGTGCTCCACTATCATGGGAGACGAACCTTGTGAGCGTGTGACACATTCTGTACCGTCCTAAAGCATCGACTGCACACCGACCAGCCCAGCGCTGCGAAGAGGTCTCGAGAATCGTCTGAACCGAGTGCCAATGGAAAGAGCAGCCAGGATGACAGAGTTCAACGCTACCTGTCAACGCTTACTTAACCAGCCAGCATCGCTGGTCGCGCCAGTTCGGTCGCAGACTTCGGGAGAATTAGTACTGAGTAATAGGAAGACGATACCTAGCCTGCGCTCTGCAAGTAGTAGTAGTGTGTAAAAGTAATTGCATGATGGAAGCATATCAAACCACTTCATAACCAGTAGCTAAGTTTTGTTTACTTTTTAGAAACAGGGTTATCTACAGATCATTCTGGATCAGTGCCCTCGCCATCGCAGATTCTTTATTCCTTATTTGTGTCAGTGCTGACAGCCCACAGTAACCGACACAACATCGACAACAGTTTTTCCCAGATGAATCAAGGTCACATCGAGTTCTACAGTACGCTGTCCAAAGTCAGCTTTAGCGTAGTGCCTTCATAGGAAATCTAACTATGAGATCGATCAGTAACCATCGCTTATACGAGTTTAATCTATTATTGGAAACGTTTTGCCCCCAGTTCAAAAATCAGTGCAACAGAACCCAGTGAACGCGCGCTACTAACACTCACACCACGTGACTTATATCGTGATGCGCTTAGCCGCCTCTTTCCCATGTGCTCCAAACTTGCCACAGACTTGTGCACATCTGTCTCCACTAAAATCTTGCGTTCCCCTCCAACCACAAAGACAAACAAATACCACAGCTGCACATTTTTCTGTTGTGCTGAAATTTATTGGGAGCACAGGTCGGTGGCTCTGAAGATCCCACTGCCGTTTAACAGTATGTTAATCCTGTTCCATATTTCCTGTCATGGTGCCTGTTCTGCCTATCGTCCTGCTCCCAGCATCCTTTCCTTGTATACGGACATATAAAATTTTTGGCAATGTCGCCGTTATGGCCTGATCGTCCACAACGTTAGCTATGACGTTATTGGAAGAAATCACCGTTGTTTCATATACTAGGGTGACTGTGTCTACTTCTTGTAATCTGTTCGCAAGGCTTCCGCTAAGTCTTTTGCAAATTCTGCTCGTACATACCTCGACACATTGGATGGTAACCCCTACAAAAATGAGTCCAACACTCTCTTCTGCTTCTTGCGGAAAGAAATTGTTTGTGTCATCATTTTCCGTCATGTAATATGTTTTAACATTGTTTTCTGATTCTATCCAAGAAGGTTTCGATAGATTCCCCCAGTCTTTGAGATACGCTGTTTAACTGCTCCCGATAATGTCTATAATTCTTTATCCTCCTATGTCGCTGTAATAAGGATAAACTAAGCTATATGTAGCAACTTTCTCCCTAACCAACTTCTCAGCTTCGCAGCTGTCACCAGGCTGTCCAGATAGGATGGATACTGACATACTGGATGAGGCGCTAACCCCTTTTAATGCTTCAATTCCCTATGCAAGTGTCTATTGTCTCCTCTCAATTGAGCCAATGAGCTCCTTGTTCGAGTAAAGCCTGAGAAATGCAGTGATAACCCTTTGAACCCTGGTTGACTTATTGTAAAGTGTGCGTCTATACCAATAGCAAAAAATACATTAGGAAAATTATCCAAGGAAAATACCACACAGATAAAAAAGACATAATACCGGTAACAAATTCACATTCTCTATTAGAAATGCTCCTAGTCCTCATGAGAATTGTTTACACTCTCAGGCATAATGTCGAGGCCTTCTACACTTAAAATAGGTTACAGCCGAAGATGAAGAACAAGGAGCCGTTTGGTCCAGAAAATTGCTGGCTCTTAACTAACTGGACATACACCACCATCAGCTTCTTTCGTTATTAACTTCTGACGGCTAGGGTTACAGTAAAGTCGTATGGCAAGAATGGCTGGGAGACCCCGAAGGACAGGTTCAGTCGCCTAATTGGAAAGATTATCCCTATCCTTCGCACCAGCAGGGACCTTTCCTTTTTCGAAGTGTAAAATGTCTATGTCAGTATATTTGTGAAGTGTAGATGGCTGTATTACGTGTGTGTAATCCGTAGTTTCATGTTTGTGTTGGAGACTGTGAGAGAAGGGCAAGGGTGAAATCCGGTGTCGTCACATAGCCTACTCCGCTGACCTTAACGCCCCGAACCAACGGACGGATCTTCATCAACAGTGTCTCATGCCTTCACTTCACGAGATACTGCAGAGAAGTTTGGAGTCCACACAGACGTAAGTTAGCGAACTCGGCTACGGAGGCAGGTGGGGTTACAGTCATGTAATACTTCTTAAAAGACATTATAGTCACCAGGGAAAGTGCAAATTATTTTTCTCTTTATTATATGAGACTCTCATACAATGCCTGTTGGCGGTAGCTGGAAGGCATGCCTCAGCAGAGCACATGCCAGCGTACTCGGCTTGCAGGAGGGCAAGGACGCCAAGGCGACTCAAGGCTGCATGGCAAAGTAGCAGCGTCAAGCGACCCTGGTGATGGAATACTGGCGTCGGATATTTCTGTCGCAGCATGGAGGCGTGTGTGATGGACAGGTGGTCCAGCAGTTAGTGAGGTTCTAGGCGCTCTGGTATGTATGCTTCGAACCAACGACCCCGTGTATTTGGATTGGATTGGATTGTTTTGGGGAAAGAGACCAAACAGCGAGGTCATCGGTCTCATCGGATTAGGGAAGGATTGGGAAGGAAGTCGGCCGTGCCCTTTCAGAGGAACCATCCCGGCATTTGCCTGGAGCGATTTAGGGAAATCACGGGAAACCTAAATCAGGATGGCCGGACGCGGGATTGAACCGTCGTCTTCCCGAATGCGAGTCCAGTGTGCTAGCCACTGCGCCACCTCGCTCGGTTGACCTCGTGTAGATGCTTAGTTTAGGTGACTAGTATAGTAAAAGTTGTTGATATGCGAACCTTGGTTGTGCCTGGCCCCATCTTCAGTCACTTACGGAAGTGAGGGAGCGCAGCTCACCATACCGGTAGATTGGTGTTTTGCACCATGTCACCCATGCCATATTCTGGCCCTGGCAGCAAGGTTTCATAGAGAGCCAGATTCGTTCCTGGGTCACTTCTTGTGATGTCTGCTCGGAATGATGTTGCCACAACAGTATACTTACAGGCAACACTCACTAGTTGTTAGCGTATATGTCACGTTCTTATCATCACCATCGTTAGCGAAGTTTACTACAAGTAAAGAATAGAAGAAAATCATGAGATAAAGTAATTAATAACACGGGCCTAATTCTAGAGTTCGTGATAACAAAGCTATGAACCATTACTTTTAGATGGAAAGCAGGCAGTTACAGGGAAAACCTGAGAGACTAATTACACTCATCATAATTAGTGAAATCAATTGTTAAAGAAAAGGACAAAATCATGACATAATGTAAGTATACATTGCTGTAGTTCTAATGTTAACGGTAAAGGACTGTGATCTGTCCCCTTGTCACTCAGTCCTTAGGAACAAACACGAGTCTTGCTTGCATATAAGGTAACAGTCAGACAAAAGTACAGGGACGTATGTTTATATCCCCCCCCCCCGTCCCCTTCCATGAACCATTGACCGTGCTAGTGGTAGTGTGGCCTGTATGCCTCAGAAAGACAGACAACCGTATCATGGGTGCAACTGCAACGGCGGGGAGTCTGTTCAGAGGCCAGACTTATGCGTGGTACCTGTAGAGGGGAAAGAACTCTTCAGTGGTTACAGGATCAAGAGTCAGGGTCACTGACTGATCTGTCATTCTAACATCAACCAAAAACGCCTTGGTGTGCTGTTACTGTGAACTGCCGAAAGCAAGGGGAAACTACAATTGTAATTTTTCTAGAAGGAATGCAGCTCTATATGCCAACCAGCTTCTCAGGCGATGTGGACACTGAAGAAATGTATGATGAGATAGAAGAAATTATTCGGGCAGTTAATGGAGACGAAAACTTAATTGTGATGGGGCACTTCAGTTCGATAGTACAAAAAGAAAGACGAGGAAAAATAGTTGTTGAATATGGACTGGGAGAGAGGAATGATAGATAAAGTTGCTTGGTAGAATTTTGCACATTTCATAATATAATCACAGTTGACACTTACTTTAAGAGCCGTAAAAGAAGACTGTGTATGTGGAAGAGACCTGGAGACACACGAAGGTTTCACATTGACTGTATAAAGTTAATACAGAGATTTCGGAAGCAGATTTTAAGTTATAAGACTTTCCCAGAGGCAGATGTGGACTCTGAACACCATTTATTGAGTGTGGAATGTAGACTAAAACTGTAGAAATTTCAAAAAGGTGGGAAATCAACTCGATCGAACCTGGACATTTTGAAATGAGGAGAAGTATTATAGAATTTCAGTGGTAGGATTAGGCAACGATTGATTGAGCAGGAGAAGGGATGCAGTAGAAGACGAATAGGTACCTTCGAGAGATCAAGTAGTGAAGGTAGCAGAGGAGCAAATTTCAAAAAGACAAGGCCTAACAGACATTCTTGGATAACACTGGAGATATGGAAATTTATCGAGAAAAGTACAAATTATAAAATGTGGCAAATGAAACAGGCAAAAGGGAGTACAACATTTAAAAATGTGATTCACAGGAAGTACGTAATAGCTAAGCAGGAATGGATAGAACACAAACGTAAGGATTTGCAACCACATATCACTAGGGTAAAGATAGATACGGCATAAAGGAAATTAAAGAGACCGCTAAGGAAAAGAGAAGCCTCTGTTTGCCAATGAAGATCATTGTATTTAAATGATGAAAGGGAAATTTTAAAAATTCAGGAAATGAAGCAAGTGAAAGGGAATACAAACGTTTGAAAAACGAGATTGACACGAAGTGCAAAGTGGCTAAGCAGGAATGGCTAGAAAACAAATTTAATGATTTTGAAGCACATTTCACTCGAGGAGAGATAGATGCATGAACCGTGATTTATTTTCAAAGAATATTCTTAAGAATTTATTTTATTTGCTAGCGATTCATCAAGAACATTAACAAATTTAATCACACTATGTAAGCATGGAAGCAGCTGCCAGAGAGTAACTGATGACATCATAACCAAATTCCTTTTAAGAAATGGCAATTTTATTCACTTTAATAGTGCCTAAAAGTATTTTTTAAAAGAAAAAAATTTAAAATTTTAATCAGAAACCACCCTCTAAATATCAAAGTTACAATTTATTCAGAGGCAGAAAGAAACAAGTTATGGCTGTATGAGCTTTCGGGCAGAGGAGCTCCCTTTTGAAACGGCCGTAGTTACGACCGCTCACAACAGCCTCTGAAAGACTACACTGGTGCAAATCTGCAACACACCAGATAACTTTAAACTAAGAGTTTTAACAATTTACACAAGCACACAAACTATGCACCCGCCGTAGGATGGATGTAAATGGTACAAAACACTAACAATTAAAATATTAACCTTGCCACCGAAGGTGCAACTTGATTTTAACTTCTAAGAAAGTCTTACGGTGAAAGGGTGGCAACTTTATATACTAAAATGATCATTTAAATAAAAGCCAATGAAATGCAATCTTATATAAAATTCTACAAGGCTGGCCAAACAATAGTTAAGATGCTCTACAGTACACAGATACCGCCTCTCAAGATCATAGGCAATAATATCAAAGTTTCCAAAAATCAAAACATTTTTCAGGTGTTAGGCCGTTACACTCCAAGCAATAAATTTGGTAACACATCAAATCCGACAAACATGACAGAGGCAGCTACTAAGATTACCGACCAACCCGAACCACGGGTTGCTCTAACCCGCCCCTACTCCACAAGGGAAAAATGGACCACCCAATTTATAACAACCACCTTCCCGCGGGTGGGCAAACGGAGAAGAATAGTGGGACGACCCCAAAGCAAAACGGCTGGTGACGTCACCAAGAAAACAAGTAGAATTGAACAAGAGTAAATAAAACAAGATATTACCAATCACTTAACTTCTAATAAACTGCGATATCTCGAGAAGACCTGGCCCAGTACCCCCAAATCGCTCTCCCGAACCGTCCGCTGCCAGCCGCTTCAACGGACGCAGGAAGACGCGCCGATCTCCCGTCTCACAGCGTCGCAGCTCGCATCGGTCAGACTCATGTCGTGGGTTGACTCCTGTTGCTCTCGTGTAGACCGCGAAGTCACTACCCCTCGCTTTATGCCGCGGCCCACTGGACGCACGAGGCGACCTCACATGCGCCGACGCTCAAGACAGACAAGTCATCTTGTGTCTCAGTGCGCGACCAACATACCGATCGATCAAACCGCCAATGACCATTGCCTGAGCAAACTCGAGCAGACTGGCGGCCTAACGCGCAGACTCAGATGCAGGAACTAAGCCCCGACCGGGCGACCACTCACTGAGTTCTCTTTTTGGCGGAGTGGAAAGACTCTCATTACTCCGGCTTTAAAGGCTGATCCGAACGAAAGACATACTATCACTCCGAACGACAGACAGACACTAACTGCTTAACAAATGCGGACGAGAGACAGACTAGCAAGCTGGGGACGAGAGACTGACATAGATTGACTGACTGGTGAGCTCATAGCGCCCCTTAAAGGCACATGAACAGACAACCTTTCCCCTTTCCCACCAGAGGGAGACACCAAAGCTGCGACTGCCACAGCGGAACCGCCGCCAGAAACGGAGGGCGACTGCTTCACACTACGCGCTGCGGCGCGCTCTTCAAAACAACAGTTTTTACCACGGCTCAATGCAGCCTACACGTAAATTAATGTGTCATTTGGGGAAAGGAGAATCAAATGTATGAATATCAAGAGCTCAGATGGAAAACCCGCCTTAAGCAAAGAAGAGAAAGCAGAAATGTGAAAGCAGTAAATACAGGATCTATACGAGGAAGTTGAAAACAATGCAATAGAATGATATTGGACGCAGATGAAGATGAGGTGGGAAAAGCCTAAGCCGAAACAAGGCTCCTGGAGTAGATGACATATTGTCAGAACTCCTGATACCCTTGGGGGAGCCAGCCAAGATAAAACTGCTCTATCTGTTGTTCAAGATGTATGAGAGAGGCAAAATACCCCTCAGACTTCAACAAAAGTATAATAATTCCAAACCCAAAGAAAGCAAGCGCGGGCAGGTGTGAATAATAACTTGTTATCAATATAATACACCACGGTTGCAAAATACTAACACGAATTCTTTATAGAAGAATGGAAAAACTGTTAGAAATCGAACTCGGGAAATAGAAGTTGGGATTCCGGAGAAATGTAGGAACACAATGGGCATTACTGACCCTACGACGTATCTTATAAGATAGGATAAGAAAGTGCAAGTGCAAATCTACGTTTGCAGCAATTGTAGACTTAGAGAAAGCATTTCACGATGATAACTGTAATACGCTCTTGGAAATTCTGAAGATTAGAGGAGTAAAGGGGTAAAATACAGGGAGTGAAAACCTTCTCATGCCCCAGACGCAAATTATAAGAGTCGAGGGGCATGAACGGGATTTAGTGGTTAAGTTCGAAGTGAGATCGTGTTGTTGTCTAACCCCGCTTTTAGTCCAGTAGGATATGGGTTGCAGCAGTTATTCGGAGATGAAGAAGCTTCCACAGGGAAGTGTAGCATGGAGAGTTGCTTCAAACCAGTCTCCGAGCAACAGCTAAATGTTTTATGATGTTTTGTATTTCACAGCTTTCCCGCCTCTAAAACGAATCCGTCTTGCAAAAAGGAGGAGGAGGAGATTCCCGTTTAATGTCCCATAGTCAACGACGTCGTTAGATACAGAGCACAAGCCCAGGTTAGGGAAGGGTGGAGAAAGAAAGCTGCGTACCATTTCGAAGGAACCATCGTGGTATTTGCCTTAAGCGACTTAGCGAAGTAACTGAAAATCTGAATCACGATGGCTGGACGCCGGTTTGAACTGTCTTCCTCCCGAATGCGAGTCCGGATTGTTACCCACTGTAATAGCCACTCGGTGTCTTTCAGGAAGAGAAGCACCTGTGGGCAGTAAGGTTAATAAGTATATGTTACCAAGACATTTATAAAGCTGTCCCAAGCAGATGTAATGCTATCCTGTGCCACTTAGATGACCGAAATGTTTTGTTCTGGAGATGTTTCATGGGATGTGAGCAGAACAAATATTCTCTGAGACGTGTCTGATCATTTAATGCAAGCGAGTGTGTACGGTGTGACGCCTATGAGTCCTTAGAAAAGTACTATGTGCCCCTCTCTGGTACTTGGAGACATGAGTGCAGCTGGTGGTGTGTGGAGACTAGATGCCGCAACAGAAAGTACACACTCCCGCATCTCGATACACAGCAAGAAGGTGTTTCTTGCAGTGACTGAGTAATGTATGAAAAAAGTATCGGCACAATTCTTCACATCCCTACTGAATTGTAGCCGTGCGGAGTAGCCGTGCAGTCTGATGGTCTTGTCGCGGTCCGCGCGGCTTCCCCGTCGGAGGTTCGAGTCCTCTCTCGGGCATGGGTGTGTGTGTTGCCCTTAGCGTAAGTTAGTTTACGTTAGATTAAGCAGTGTTTCAGCCTACGTACCAATACCTCAGTAGTTTGGTCCCATAAGACGTTACCACAAATTTCCATTTCCTACTGAACTGTCTTGCATTTTCAACATGCTGGATCAATTGTACCGGCACAATTCTGCAAGTCCCTACTATATTATCTTGCATTTCAAATATACTGGATTAATTGCACGATATAAATTTGTCTTGCTCAGTACGATACCGCAACAGCCAAAGTTGGAAGATTTACTTTTTATTCAATTGATGACTAGTTTCGGGTTACCTGAACCTGTTTTCAAATTATCTAGCTATGTTTTTGTTCTGTGAGTGTTCACATTTAAAATTGACTTTTCTGTACGTTAAGGTGACGAAAGACGCGAGATACCTTCTAATATTGTTTCGGACCTCCTTTTGTCCGGCGTACTCGACGTGGCAGGGCCTCCACAAGTCGTTGGAAATTTCGTGAAGAAAAATTGCCCGTGCTGGCTGTATAGACGTCCATAATTATCAAAATTGTTACCGGTGCAGGATTTTGTGCGCGAAATAGTCTTCTCGATTATGTCCCATAAATGGTGGTGGGATTCATGTCCGCTGATCTGAATGGGTAACTCTTTCGCTCAAATTATCCACAATGTTCTTCAAACCAATTGCGAACAATTGTGGTCCGGTAACATTGTACAATATCATTCACAATAATTCCATCGTTTTTTGGGAACATGAAGTGCCTGAATGGCTGAAAATGGCCTGCAAGTGGCCTAACATACTCATTTCCAGTCAATGAAAGGACTAGAGAACCAGATGACCCAGTCCTTTTCATGTGAACACACCCCACACCATCGTTTAGCTTGTACATTGCCTTGTTGACAACTTCGGTCCATAGCTTCGTGGTGTCTGCGGAACACTCGAAACCCACCAGAAAGTCTTACCAATTGAAATAAGAACTCATCGAACCAGTCTTCTAGGGTCCTACGATGTGGTCACGAGACCAGCAGAGGCGCTGCAGGCGATGTCTTGCAGTTAGCGAAGGCACTCGCGACGGTCGTCTGCTGCCACAGCCCATTAAAGTCAAATTGAGCTTCACTGTGCTAATGGATACGTTCTTCGTACGTACAACATTTATTTCTGTGGTTATTTCACGCACTGTTGTTTGCATTTTAGCACTGACGACCATACGCAAACGCCTTAAGCTAAGGCATTCGGCCACAGCGTTTTTCGTGGTGAGAGACAATGCTTGAAATTTGGTCTTCTCGGAACAATCTTGACACTGTGGGTCACGAACGAGTTCCGAAATGGTATGCCCTATGCGTCTAGCTCCAACTACCATTCTGCCTTCAAAGTCTGTTAATTGCCATCGTGCGGCTATAATCACGTCGGAAACTTTCACATGAATCACGTGAGTACAAGTAATAGGTCCGCCAATGCACTGCCGTTTATTACCTCGTGGACGAGATACTTTCGCCATGTGTACATGCATATTATTCTCCTCAGTGTTCTTATAATTTTTAACATCGTGAAATACTGTTTCGGAAAATATCATTTTGCCGGTCTGGATCATTTGCAAATGGGTTCAGGTAAGCAGAAACTGGTCATGAATTGAATACAAAGTGAATCTTGAACAAGAGAGCACCTGTGACGACATTGCTAACTCTGCATTATAATTACCCAACTCACATCTGCACAGCATTTAATAATGTCCCAAGTGCAGTTAGTCTTAAACGAATGATACTACTGTTATTTTTATGATGCAAGCCTCTCAAAAAACTTACATACAGCCATATACATATCGTGGCATCTGTCACTGACGAACCTACTATACCATTAGTTATACATGTCTGGGACCTACCGAAAAATACCGAAAAGTATCGTAAGTTACAGAAATATCACAAGAACTGCAATTTATTTATGAATGTTCGACACACAGTTGTACAGTTATTTAATGCAGCTCACAGAGAAGGAAGCATATGCCATTCGCACATGCATTTAAGTTCACTCTTAACGATCATATCAACTATTCCCTGAATGTGCATGTGCAGCCTTCTACATGTCACGACTTATCGTCTGAGAAGTTTCTGACAAAGGAAGAAGGCACATATTCAACCCAACGTAGCCCCTCTTGCAGTTAGCCACCGATGCTGTTGTTAGCAATCTTCGTGTTCTGTATGCGTGCACGTTGTCGAGAGATTCTACACAGTTGTCTTCAACCTCAAAACGTAAGTATAAAATTTGAGACTACTGGTAGTTACTCCATTTACAGTGTTGTAGCACCATAGTATAAGATAGGGAATTTAGATTTGGTGCAATATTTCGGTGTGCACAAGATACAGCCAGGTGTGGGCCGGATTGCAGGAAGTTACGCTGACCAGCAGTTGCGAAGTGGAATGGAGGCCACACGCCATCGAACCGCTGAAAAGAGTGAATGCAGCGGTGTGCATGGTGCAAGTTACAGGCAGAAGGGGCCCACTGGCGCAACCCATGTGTTGGGCGTACGTGACTCAGAGCAGCGCGTTAGCAAAACAGGGGAGCACAGCCGGGTATAAATAGGTGCAGTTTTCTAACGAGATTCATTTAAGTGTGGCAGCTCTCATGGACGGCACGCCGTGTCACAACACCGGCTACACACGGCAACAAATGGTGTGCCAGCGTCCCAGTCCATGGCGGGTTGTTGGTTGGACCCTCTGAGGCCAACACGGGGCCTGCAGCCAGCCAGAGCAGGCTACTCTTCGGCTTGTTACCGCGTGCAGTCGTCTCGGTTCACGACACATGTCGGAGACTTCTTGAGGCGAGGGCCGCAGATTCGGACGCCGGATCACAGGCGCTTGTTCGTCGCCGCGACCTCAGCCACTCCAGAGAGAAGAAGCAGCAGGTGGCCGCCCATGGCTCACACAGAGCAGCACTGAGTCGGCAGGGATACAGACCGCTGAGCCAACTCTATGGCCAAGCATACGCAAACATAACGGCACAGGCGAGCCCCTGTTAATCAGACGCCATTACTGGATATCCAGCTGAAAAACACTGCCGAATAACTGGCACCACACAGGGAAGCCATACCGTACACTGCATGCAAACAAGCTCCACGCATCCCCCACACAGTGAGATGATCTATGGCCGATCTCCCACTACTGTATAACGATCTTGATTGTTCCAGGAATGTAGCAGCTGCAGCAACTGGGACACATCGCTATCGCTTGTCACGGAAATGATGCATGATACCTATACTAACAAATCCAACCTTGCATGAACTATCGCAGCTAGTAAGACACTACTGCTCATACTACCCATCCCACTGTCGCAAAGGTTTTTTTTTTTTTCCACGGCACAAGCCATGGCACTTTTTTCCCTCTGTCCTTCAAATCGCTACCCTCACTCGCGTTTCGTCCACTATGTATCACCTGATGGACCGTGTTAATGCGTAGTCTTACCCAGACGCACGGACAACATCACAGCCTAGCATCCTGTGATCCACTTACTAGATAACTAACATGTTTACGGAGGTGACAGTAGAACTTTTGGTTTGGTCACCACGTTGGTGTGGGCGTGGAGGACCCCATCTCTTCCTGGCATCTTGACGACGACGCACTCTGCTGGCGCACAAGGCCGTCACACAGTGCGTTGCACAGCGTCGCTGGGGTGGTTGCCTCAGCATTGCAGGATCCTGTGAACGGGATGCTGTAGTGGAAACAAATGAATCGTTTGGAAAGGTCTCGCCGAGTTTTAATACAGCTCCTCCTAACTCCGCCCATTACAACACTTACATTTTGCAGTGGAGAGTTCAGAGAATCTCCTTCTCTTTGCAGGTACAAAGCATAACCACAAAATAAGGGAATGCTGTGACATCTGCATTTGCAAGCTGTTTGTGAGGAACAAAAAACGCAACAGATAGTTCCGCTGCATAAGATTATCTACAATTGATGAGTCATTTGCAGAGTGTGTAAACCTTGGAAATGATACTCTTGAATGGGCTTTACCAGAGTCAGTTTTGAAAAGTTTAATATTCACTGGCATAATAGCCAGTCATAATTGGTTTAAGGGTCCCAGGTACTTCCTTCGATGCATGACTGTAAGTCTCATCAACAAAGTATGCAAGTTGTATTGGCCTCTCAGAACAAATGTCTCACTTGTCTATAAGTCCCTACTTCCCAGATCAGACAAGCTAAGGAAGATGTGAATGAGCAGCAGGAACTCGCATGTATTGCTTTGTGATGACATCAGTGAATGGTTCCAACGTTCACAGCCAATTTTAAATAAACTAGAAACTTTCCAAGCTCGTGATTATGGCAGGGCTTTAAAGGAAATTTTGAATTTTGGATTAACGTGAGTTTGAATAAAAGATTTTATGCGGAAAGACACGCAAATTCAAACAAACATGGCATGATCAATGTCGATTCAAAGAACAATAGTTACTGCTTCAAGTAAGCAGATTGATTCGCAGCAGGTGACCATACGCGCTAAATCTCTATTTATCTTCGTTATTCGCATGTATTAAACATTGCAAACAATTCATTTCCTATAAATCTACAGCATATCGAAATATCTGAAAACAACTAAAATTTGTCTGTTAATGTGTACGTTATTCAGTACTCTGAGTGCGAAAGGATGGTTAACAATGGAAGAAAATAAGGGCAAAAGTAGTATAAAATGGTTCCATTGCATAAACGTGATAAGTACATAAACCTGGTAATTATGCTTGTCAAATAAAAAGAAATTTATCACTCAAATTTCATGAAACCATTTCCAAGGCCAGTTAATAACAACATTGCTTCTTATAAACATGGAGCTGAAGAATGCTAATACCATTTGGGCTGTTTTGATTGTAAACTGTACTTGATTGCACATGTATTTGTTTGTTGGTAATTCAAACCAATCGACAATGCCATGCTCAAATCAAAGAAACAGTTCATATAGTTCCACAAGAACGACAAAAATTAATTTGTCATATATGCTTATATCGTATGCCTTCTGCAACTGGACGTTAATGACGAAATTCATGTGCACAAACCATATGGTATTGTTGTCTGCGTGAACTATAAATACAGCGAGGACTGTTCTGAGTTTCATCAGTTTTACCAAATAGCTGCTTCTGGTTGCAGACGTACAAAAAACTACTTGTTGCAGAATCAACAGATGAGTACGAGCATTTAGGAGGAAGAAGCATTTCAAACACCAAAAAAACTGCCACATCCGTAAAGAACATTTCAGGCAAATGGATGTCAAATACACAGATCATAGTCTTTTTACAAGCTGCGCATGGTTTTGAGGAGCTGCGCATGGTGTGGTATTGTAGCCAGTCGATACCACGCAAGATGCAGTCGTTCCGTGTACTCAGGTAGACACTAGAGGTTATGCAACTGTCCGACAGCAGCGCGTAGTGTGAAGCAGTCGCCCTCCGCTTCTGGTGGTGGCGCCGCTGTGGCAATCGCCGCTTTGGTGTCTCCCTCTGGTGAGAAAGCGGAAAGGTAGCCTGTTCATGTGAATTTGAAGGGTGCTATGAGCTCGCTAAGCGGCGAGTCTAGTCAGTTAGTCAGCCGGGTCAGTGTGGGGCAGTCAGTGTCTGTCTGTCGTCCGGAGTGCCAGCACCAGTAGCGAACCGTGAATTTACTTTCAAAACCTTTTCTTAAGAATTTACTTTATTTACTAGAGATTCATCAAGAACGTTAACACATTTAATCACACTATGTGAGTGTGGAAGTAGTTGCCAGTGGGTAAATGATGAAAACAAATCAAATTTCTTTCAACAAATGGAAATTTTATTCGTAATGCCATTTCTTTTAAACAGATTTAAAATTATAATCTGAAAGCACCCCCTAAATATCAAGTTAGAATTTATTCAGAGGCAGAAAGAACAAATTTTTGACTGTATGAACTTTTAGGCTGAGAACCTTGGCGCTCCCTTTTGATACGGCCATAGTCACGACCACTCACGACAACGTCTGAAAGACTGAAAGATTACACTGGTGCAAATCTGCAACACACCAGATTACTTTAAACTAAAAATTTTAACAACTCACACTAGTACATAAACTATGCACACCGTAGGAGGGATGGAAATGGTCCAAACACTAAGATTAATAGATTAACTTGCCACCGAAGGTGCAACTTGATTTAAAAAAAAAACTCTTACGATGGAAGGGTGGCTACTTTATATACTAAAATGACCATTTAAATAAAAACTCATGAAATGCAGTCTTACTAAAATATACACGGTTGGCCAAACATGCTCTACATTACACATATACCGCCTCTCGAGACGATAGGAAAGATAAAAACATATTTCAGGAATTTGGCCGTTACACTTCAAGTAATAAATTCGTTAACACCGATTTCGACAAACATGACAGAGGCAGCTATTAACGTACGCCACACCGACAGACAGGCAGGCAGATACTAACTGCCTAACAAATGCAGAAGAGAGACAGACGAGCAAGCTGGGGATGAGAGACTGACCAAGAAAACACGTATAATTTAACAAGTAAATGAAACAACATATCACAAATCACTTAACATCTAACCAACTGCGATATCTGGCGAAGACCTGGCACAGCACCCCCAAAACGATCTCCCGAACCGTCCGCTGCCAGCCGCTTCAACGGACGCATGAAGGCTCGCCGATCTCCCGTCTCACGGCGTTGCAGCTCGCGCCGGCCAGACCGATATCGTGGGTTGACTCCTTTAGCTCTCGTGTCGGCCGCGAAGCCACTACCCCTCGTTATACTGCGCGGCCCACTGGACTGACGTGGCGACCTCACATGCGCCGACGCTCAAGACGGACAACTCATCTTTTGTCCCAGTGCGCGACCGATCAACCGATCGATCCAACCGCGAGTGACCATTGCCTGAACAAACTCGAGCAGGCTGGCGACCTAGCACTCCGGACGACAGACAGACACTGACTGCCCTACACTGACCCGGCTGACAAAAGGTCGGGACACACATGTCCGGACCGTGTCCGTGCCGAGATACGTCCGGGTATCGGCCGTCACCCGGGCAACGAAATACATCATTAAAACAAATGTAGCGCAGCGGGCCCCACTTGACCGGGCCGTGCACGGGAAACGTCAACGGGCCGGAGCCGGGATGGGCGGGATTCGCCGAGTTTCATTTTTCACGTGACGGACACGGCCTGACGGTAGAATTGTCTTGTGAGCTGTGCAACTGCGCAAGAGTGTTCTGTGTACAAAACATGGATGTGGAACGACTAATAGAAGAAGTTCGTAAGTTTCCTGTTCTTTACGATCAGGGAAGTGAAAACTACAGGAATATCGAGTACAAAGACAGAGTTTGGAAGACAATTGCAACAGATCTACAACCCAAAGATAAGATAAAAACTATACAAGTTTTAATACCCGAAAGATATTTATTTACTTTTTATTTTACAAACAGATGTTTGGTTTATGTCATCGTTATATCGCCAAGGCGCCATGTTCTTGCCATTCCACAGTCCCTTGTGGAGAATTCAGGAATTTTTTGAGTTGTTCTTGTACAGCAAATGCAGCATCTGTTGCTCTCCCACCAATTCGAGGTAGGTTTCGAAGATTTGATGATCTTCCATATCCCTCAGCAGTTTCCTTTTGATCCATCCTCTGTTCGGGCAACCTATAACCTTCCATTTTTCGAATAAAGTTGTACAGTACACACACAATCATTGTAAGGTTATTAGTATCTCCCTGAAGGATTCTTCTTAAATATTCGAAATTTCTGTTGCAATATACCTAATGCATTTTCGGATATTCTTCTTGTCCGACTCAAACGATAATTAAAAATAGGCTTGTCATAAATGAAAAGCACCAGCACAATATTGTAGAACAAAAGCAAACTGGTGCTTTTCATTTATTACAATGTTGTTCTACCAAGAACCGACGGAAGATTCTGTTAATATAGCCTTGTCATTTGTTAAGTTCCTGCCAGGATATGGTCGCATCAAGTATGTTTTGAGCGGAAAAGCTTCATCGCCTACAATTACCATTGGAAGTTCAACATCAGTTCCGGATAAAGTTTTACTCTTTGGGACGTTAAGCGCATTTTTTCCAATGACTTTCCAAGGTTTGAATTTACTAGAATGCCTCCATCAGAGTTTTTTCCGTACGCTCCCACGTTTATTGCAACAAAATTATGCAATAAAACATGGGTCAACCAGAGCAAGGTGCACAATCACCTATGAGATGAGAAAATAATGTTCCTGTACTGTCTTGCTTTCCAGGCACTGTGGGTCCATAATTTTCTTCTTCTTGTTTGCCTTCGTTCTTTTTGCTCTTCGTCTAAAGCAAGTGCTATAAGTCCTAATTCACTATTACGAAAATTAGTGAACATGTTTTACAGCTTTCACAAACAGAAAGACAGATCACCGCGTCCGAGCCACTACGGACGTGCCTCGGTCATGTGTGGCCCCTGCAGGAACGGACCGGAGCACCGCCGTCACTCGTCCGACACTCTGCCCTGAGACGGCCCGGACGTGTGTGTCCCGACCTTAACTGACTAGACTCGCCGCCTAGCGAGCTCATAGCGCCCTTTAAATTTACATGAACAGGCTACCTTTCCGCTTTCTCACCAGAGGGAGACACCAAAGCTGCGATAGCCACAGCGGCGCCACCACCAGAAACGGAGGGCGACTGCTTCACACTACGCGCTGCGGCGCGCTCTTCAAAACAGAAATTTTTACCACGGCTCAGTGTTAGCAATAGACGACGATTGTTAGTGCAGTCGCATCGTTTTTGCCTACAAAAGCAGTACTTGAGAAGTGTCCCCAAGACGGACGTTTATTTCTATACGGCCAAATGCTATAGCGTTTAACTTTTCCGGGCTCCGCAAGAACTTGTATACGTATTGAGACAATGGCACTCTGTACCACTTCTCTCAGTCATTATGTAATCTCATCTTTTGATTTCTGCCTGAGAACGAACGCACCATCCCGACGGGACATTGTACTTTTGGCGATTAGACTTACTTGGTCACTTCACATGGCAGTACTAACTTAAACTGTGTACCTACTTTTAACGCCCCTATTGTGTTCCACAATCTGTAGAATAACGATACTCATTTTATAATGACGAACTATGCGAAAAACTGTGAGAAACTAAACATAATGGAAAGGTGAAAATAAGACCAGTACATATTTCTGTGACTGCACCAAACATGGAAAATTATGTCATTTATTAACTCTATAATAGTGCGACATTATTAACAGTAGCACTGGATTGGCAAAACTGTTGCCTTTCTACCCCAGCTCGTTAAGGCACAATGGACCCACAAATCAAATATTTCCACACTTAAGTTATTGTTAGCATTATTTATAGAACCAAATATGGTTCTTTTATTGTCACTATTTATCTTATAGTTATATATTAAGATGTACCTGTCAATGAGGATAATTCGTTATTCGTACAACACCTTCATACTTTGAGTACCAACAACACGCAAGAAACGTAACCTTAAAGCTTACCACAAAACCAACTCTTGTTATCAATAGTGAACAACGAATAGAAGAAGAAATTAGTAGAAAATAAGCAGTCAATCGCTTTAAGGAAGTGATTTCACTTTGGAATATAATTTTAAAATTCATCACAAAAGTAAACTTTGTTATCATAGTAAGCAAACAACCTTGTGCTGTTTCTGTGTTAATTAGCATAGACGTTAGTTAATCTAGCCGTTGTGTCCGCAAATTCAAACGGCCAGCCAGATACAATTAGTGTCAGTTGCTCTCATAGCATAGATGATGACAGACCACACTGCTGAGCCTTTGGTTCGGTTCGATCCCTACCATCGTCCCATGTCCAATTTATGTATCTCTTTCGTGTTTGGTTTTAGAAAAACCAAATGAAGAACATTTTTGGTAACACTGTCTCGCGTGGGCCACTTGAATTTGAACGCGTAACGGCCTCATTAGCCACGTTCAATGCTAATTAACTCGTAAACGGTGCAACGTACAGAACTTATCCTTAACAATAATTTTTCAGCACAAACTACAGCCCTGTAACACGCTTACAAGCTTTTCAGACTTTTTCTGACTACCATATAGACTACTGGTCATCAAAATTGCTACACCACGAAGATGACGTGCTACAGTCGCGAAATTTAACCGACAGGTGGAAGATGCTGTGATATGCATACGATTAGCTTTTCAGAGCATTCACACAAGGTTGGCGTCGGTGGCGACACCTACAACGTGCTGACATGAGGAAAGTTTCCAACCGATTTCTCATACACATACAGCATTTGACCGACGTTGCCTGGTGAAACGTTGTTGTGATGCCTCGTGTAAGGAGGAGAAATGCGTACCATCACGTTTCCAACTTTGATAAAGGTCGAATTGTAGCCTATCGCGATTGCGGTTTATAGTATCGCGACATTGTTGCTCGCGTTGGTTGGGATCCAATGACTGTTTGCAGAATATGGAATCGGTGGGTTCAGGATGGTGATACGGAACGCCATGCTGGATCCCAACGGCCTCGTATCACTAGCAGTCGAGGTGATAGGCATCTTATGCGCATGGCTGTAGCAGGATCGTGCACCACGTCTCTATTCCTGAGTCAACAGATGGGGACGTTTTCAAGACTACAACCATCTGCACGAACAGTTCGACGACGTTTTCAGCAGCAGGGACTATCAGCTCGGAGACCATGGCTGCGGTTACCCTTGACGCTGCATCACAGACAGGAGCGCCTGCGATCGTTTACTCAACGACGAAGATGGGTGCACGAATGGCACATTGGAAGCGTGTATTCGTCATCGCCATACTGGCGCATCACCCGGCGTGATGGTATGGGGTGCCATTGGTTACACGTCTCGGTTACCTCTTGTTCGCATTGACGGCACTTTGAACGGTGGACGTTACATTTCAGATGTGTTACGACCCGTGGCTCTACCCTTCATTCTATCCCTGCGAAACCCTACATTTCAGCAGGATAATGCACGTCCGCATGTTTCAGGTCCTGTACGGGCCTTTCTGGATACAGAAAATGTTCGACTGCTGCCCTGGCCAGCACATTCTCCCGATCTCTCACCAATTGAAAACGTGTGGTCAATGGTGGCCGAGCAACCTGCTCGTCACAATACGCTAGTCACTACTCTTGATGAACTGTGGTATCGTGTTGAAGCTGCATGCTCTGTTTGACTCAATGCCCAGGCGTATCAATGCCCTTATTACGGCCAGAGGTGGTTGTTCTGGGTACTGATTTCTCACTATCAATGCACCAAAATTGCGTGAAAATGTAATCACATATCAGTTCTAGTATAATATATTTCTTCAATGAATACCCGTTTATCATCTGCATTTTTTCTTGGTGTAGCAATTTTAATGGCCAGTAGTGTATATATATACATAGACAATGGTAGACATCCAGGAGATATAAGACGCAATATTGAGGACGGTACGGTGCAAAGCTTAGAAACAGTGGACCAGAAGCCCCGTGATTTTATTACTGAGGATTTTAATCCTCCTGTTTCCACTGCTTGCTTTGCTTTTGTCCCGTGGTCATAGAGGTATTGGAACCATTCGGGCAACGTGATCAGGTATCTAAAAAGTCATCTGGATATACCTGTCACAGCTGGCTTTGTCTTGCAGACTTTGTGAATGGGTGTGAGCAATCGCCGACCTAGCGGTCAGCGACATTTGTCATTTTCAAAACCTTGTGTAAGTTTTTCAAAACTGATCTATTGCTGATTTTCACTTTTCCACTACCGTCTAAGTTTTGATACGCCGACCCTATACATCAAGGTCTAAACTGCCCCTTCAATTCCCCACTCTTCACAAAGCGATTGTCTAAAAATAAGCTCTGCGTCATTCAGTCTTTTCTTTGCCACAGTGGAAGCATCTGCAATACGTAACGACTGTCCCACATGAATTGTTACCGAATTCTTCCACCATATCACCACAAACTGTTGCTCCGTTGTTCTTTAAAAAACACAGAAAACAGTTTAATGCACGGTTTTCTCCTTTATCAACAGGCTGCGTCATTTTGTTTTTATTTCTCTTGAGGGGTGCAAGGTTGGTGGTGAACGAGGATTTAAATGTGTGCCACGACTGCACCCGTGAACCCAGAAACAAACAAAAATTTGGCTACGTGAGTTTTGATAGTTAAAACTTTATTATTACCAATGATACTGTGTTGGTGCGTAAGTTGGTAGCGTTTTTCCATAAGTGTAATAAAATCATCACGTTCATACAACAGAGCTTTAGTTGTCACTAATTCATTATTTTTCACCGTTGCAAAAGTCTGCCAACTCTGGGATAGCTTTTTGATTTTGCGGCTGTAGACATAACGTGGTTTTGAAGCGAAGAACTCGTCGGGTCATGTTCGCAGCGAATTTACGTATCAAAAGGAAGAGATGAAAATCTGAGGGTGACAAATCAGGTGAACAAGGTGGGTGCGGAATTATTTCCCAACCAACTCCTGTACAGGGTTTTCTGTACGCCTAACAGAATGCGGGCAGGCGTTAATGTGCGATAGCATCAGTTCACCAGGCCTCCTACCCCTTGTTATTGGATTGCATCTGCAAGAGGTCTCAGTAGTTGACAATAAATGTCAGCAGTGACGGACGCAGTTCGTGGTACACCACATCATCTTTTTTCTGTCTGATGCAAAACATTATCTTTTGTGGATGCATGCATGTCTTTGTGGCAACGGCCTTGCCGCAGTGGATACACCGGTTCCCGTGAGATCACCGAAGTTAAGCGATGTCGGGCATGGTCGGCACTTGGATGGGTGACAATCCAGGCCACCATGCGCTGTTGCCATATTTCGGGGTGCACTCAGCCTCGTGATGCCAATTGAGGAGCTACTCGACCGAACAGTAGCGGCTTCGGTGAAGAATACTGTCTTACGGCCGGGAGAGCGGTGTGCTGACCCCACGCCCCTCCTATCCGCATCCTTCACCAAGGATGACACGATGGTCGGATGGTCCCGGTAGGCCACTCGTGGCCTGAAGACGGAGTTCTATATGCATGTCTTTCTATGGAAAGTTGCTCCTTTGTTTAGGCTTAACCGTTCGTTTCTTTTCCTTATGTAAAGACAGAGATTCCATTTCTTGTCACTAGTAACGATACAGGATAGGAATACTTAGTATTGTTCACGAGACAATTGATGATGAGATGGCAGTATTAGCGCACTTTTGATACCAAACTGATATGCAAATTAATTAAATAGATCAATTATCTACCCCCTCCCCACCAACCCCAAGCCCTATCGGATGAAGCCACGTGTTTTCCTCATCTGGCGTCTGCATCTTCGTCCCTGCCACTTCCCCACCCTACCCCCTTGACCTCCACAATCCACCCTATTAATAAGAATTTCAAATTTTTGTGGGAATTTCAATTGTGATGGGAGTTTCGAATTTTGAGGGCAATTCCTTTGTCCAATGGCTGTGCTGACATCCTACTCAACTCCCCACCCGGGAATGCAATACTCTTTTTGGGACTCAAATCCTGGTCTTTCTGGACAGGAAGCGCTAGTCTAGCACCATCATATGGAAACTGCCGTGATGCAGGAGAGGAAACTTATGTTTGTGAACGTTATTTATTTCGCTTGGAAAACTGAAATAAAGATTGGGCCTAGTTACGTAATTAGTCCTAAATATGTTGTGTATGCATAGCGATACGCAAGGACTCCCTAAAATCGCATTACAGCTCAACAATTGAAGACTCACTAGAACAGGTGTTATCATACTACGAAAAAATTTCACAATGTGGTTCAAATGGATCTGAGCACTATGGGACTTAACTTCTGAGGTCATCAGTCCCCTAGAACTTAGAACTACTTAAACCTAACTAACCTAAGGACATCAGGCACATCCATGCCCGATGCAGGATCGAACCTGCGACTGTAGCGGTCGCGTGGTTCCAGACTGTAGCGGCTAGAACCGGTCGGCCACTCCGACCTGCTTTCACAATGTGTCTCGAAACGAGTGGCAACACACTTAAACTCTACTCTGCACCGGCAAGCTGGCAGGAAAAAGGCTGAAGTGTAAGGTACTATATTTCATTTTATTTTAATTTTTTATTTATATTTTTTTTGGGCGTATATTCAACTGACAAGTTGCTGGTGTTGGACGGAGAATAGTTTAATAAGTGCATTACCATTGTTTACAGCTGACAACCGTCTGTATCGCTGTTTGACGTCAGAGTTTGCTACAGATGCCTGCTTGACCATCGCCCTGCAGCCCAGGTAAGCGAAGCCAATGCACACTACCACAGCTGATGCAAAATGCATCGTTTTTCTAATAACAAATCAAAATTGTCCTGAAAAGCAAAACAGCACTAGTAATCAAAGGGTCACAAAGCAACGCATGTACTGGTTCAAATGGTTCAAATGGCTCTGAGCACTATGCGACTTAACTTCTGAGGTCATCAGTCGCCTAGAACTTAGAACGAATTAAACGTAACTAACCTAAGGACATCATACACATCCATGCCCGAGGCAGGATTCGAACCTGCGACCGTAGCGGTCGCTCGGCTCCAGACTGTAGCGCCCAGAACCTCTCGGCCACTCCGGCCGGCCGCATGTACTGGGGATTTGGGAAAAATTACCTTATTAACACAAGTACCGCAAAAATCGACCCTAGAAGATTACAGAGGGCAGCAGATGCAACTGTGTCCTCTGTAGTGGACACTCAAGAACTAACCAACTTGGAGGTAGACTTACCAACCCCTTCTACCCTAACCCCTCTCTCCCTCCCTGTTCTCACCATAGGTGTGGATAGAGACCTCTTCTGTCTTGCTGCTGGTTGATCCAAAAAGAGATACTTCTGGTGGCATTGATATACTGTTTCCAGTCTGCAGAAATCAGTCACAGAGAGACAAAGGACTAGAACAAGAAACTTTATGCAGTCTGTTAAACGCATTTATTGGAAAGACAGGATACTCCCATGGAACAACAACGACTTGAAATCAGAAAGCCCTCTGCCTAAAGCAACCACTGAACCTGCCGTATCTGGGAGCTCAGCCTTCCGCAGCTGGGGCTGGAACAGCCTGCAAGGCATGGCTTGAGCTCGTGGTCACCTTGAGGCGATGGCCCTTCGTAACTCAAAGGGGAAATATAGTGGCACCACACCGCCCCACAGAGCATGCTCTGACCAGAGCAGAGCTGCCTAGTATGACCACCGCACTCCACCATCCTCCATATAGCCCAACTGCAAGGGACCAACACTCTGCATCAGAGTAAACTTACATTTAACGTCAACGTAGTTTTTATCACCAAGCATTTTTTAAACAGGAAAAAAATACCGCGACGATAGTAAATGATCTCTTACAACGAAAGTAGTAACAGCCCATTTTCTCTTAGTGTATGAGTAAAATCGGCATACTTCAGTGGCAGGATAAAAATCGCATCTCATTACTTTGAGACATCCAAAGAAATGCACGTCCGCCATTTACATGTGACGAAAATACAGAAGGCTATACATGCCCACCATGTATAAAACTGGGAAAAAGAGATTTCCACTGTTTCAATACCAAAAATATTAATCACTGCGGAAAGTCCTCGTTATTTCGAAACCGTCTTTAGAGTAAAGGGAAAAACGAGAATTTCAATTCTAAGGTGAAAACATCTACCTTAATTTCTTTCAGCTCGATGGACAAAATACAAATACAACTACATCTACATCTACATCTACATGGATAGTCTGTAAATCGCATTTAGGTGCCTGGCAAAGGGTACATCGGAACACCTTCACAATTCTCTATTATTCCAATCTCGTACGAGCTCTGATTTCCCTTACTTTATCGTGGTGATCGTTTCTCCCTATGTCAACAAAATATTTTCGCATTCGGAGGAGAAAGTCAGTGATTGGAATATATCTGTTAAGTTTCCCACACTGCACAGCAGTTTTCTAAAAGAGGAACGACAAGCGTAGTGTAGGCAGTCTCCTTAGTAGATCTGTTACATTTTCTAAGTGTACTACCAATAAAACGCAGTCTTTTGTTAGCTTTCCCCTTCCAATTTAAGTCGTTCGTAATTGTAATTCCTAGGTATTTAGGTGAATTCACGGCCTTCAGATTTGAATGATTTATTATGCAATCGAAGTTTATCGAATTCCTTTTAGCACTCATGTGGATGACCTTTTCGTTATTTAGGGTCAACTGCCAATTTTCGCACCATTCCGATATCTTTCCTAAATCGTTTCGGAATTTATTTTGATCTTCTGATGACTTTATTAGTCGATAAACCCCAGCGTGATCTGCAAACAACCTAAGACGGTTGCTCAGATTATCTCCCAAATCGTTTATATAGACAAGGAGCAGCAAACGACCTATAACACTACCGTAAGGAATGCCAGAAATCACTTCTGTTTTACTCGATGACTTTCCATCAATTACTACGAACTGTGACCTCTCTGGCAGGAAATCACAAATCCTGTCACATAACTGAGACGATATTCCATTAGCAAGCAATTTCGCTACGAGCCGCTTGTGTGGTACAGTGTCAAAAGCTTTCCGGAAATCCAAAAGTACGGAATCGATCTGAAATCCTCCCTCAATAGCCCTCAAAACTTCATGCGAATAAAGAGCTAGTTGTGTTCCACAAGAACGGTGTTTTCTAAACCCATCTTGATGTGTGTCAATGGACCGTTTTCTTCGAGTTAATTCATAATGTTCTAACCAGTATATATTCCAAAATCTTGCTGGATATTGACTTTAATAATATGGATCCGTAATTTAGTGGATTACTCCGACCAAATTTCTTGAATATTGGCGTGACCTGTGTAACTTTCCAGTTTTTGGGTACGGATCTTTCGACGAGCGTACGGTTGTATATGGTTGATAAGTATGGAGCTAATACATCAGAATACTCTGAAAGAAAGCTATTTGGTATACAGTCTGGACCAGAAAACGTGCTTTTATTAAGTGATTTAAGTTGCTTCACTACTCGGATGATATTTTCTTCTACGTTATTCATGTTGGCAGCTGTTCTTGATTCGAATTTTAGAATATTTACTTCGTCTTCATTTGTGAAAGCATTTCGGAAGGTTGTGTTTAGTAACTCTGCTCTAGCAGCACTGTCTTCGATAGTATCTCCATTGCTATCGCGCAGAGAAGGCAATGATTGTACAAGACCTAAGAGTGTCTGTAAATAAACTGCCATGCACTTGGTTATTAAAAACATTTCAGACAGGTGAAATAACAATAGAGTACAATCTTTAACGTCATTGAGTCAAATGTCTGAAGAACCTAATCATTTTACGTTCGACAACAATAAGGTATAATTCCAGAGGACGTTGCTCCGTTGTGCACTATAGCAAGTACCATTATACCAATATGAAGTTGTATCACATCTGCGTTTACGAAATAAATCGTGAAAGCCTGTCTTGTAATAGAACCTCTTATAAGATACTACTTTGTCTCTCTCTCCTCCATTACATCGAAACCAGACACCGTCTGCATGGTTGAATTTGACATTTTCCCTCCATAACTTTCCTCTACCGACATGTCTGTAAAGTTTTCATCATACAATACGTTCTTGTGTTCTATTTTACTGTAATAATCACAGCCTGCTTCCGACCGCCTACTTACATGTCGATAAAAAAACACCATCATGTCCAGGTTTCACATTGAGCTGTAATACAATTAACATCTGATTTAAAATTAGAGATTATGAAGTGTGAAATAACACAGGACTTGCGGCTGCACCTGTTTTAAACACGAAATCGTGACAACAATAATGAAAACAGTCATGTTTCCATGAGAGTAGATACCACGAGGTTCTATTAGCTTTATGAACAAAATCTCTGTTGTTTTGAGAGACTATCTGCATCCGAACTTTAACCAGTACTATCACTGCTTATAATAGGACCGACCACGTCTCTCTCCACTGACATATCAAAAACACAATTACCGTTTGCATGTGGACATCGAGGATATTACATACACACGTATCGCTCTACTGGACCATGTGGCTACTGCTTGAAGTCGCTTGCACAGGTCTGTGTAAGGTTTTATCGACTCTACTGTAGGAAGACCTTATCCAAAATTGGGTAAGCAGTTTAATACATTGTTTTTTCGGCCGTTACACGTCCATGCAGTGCACAATTACAGTTTTGTCCACTACCATGCAACTTTTTTTCTATCATGAATTCGAGGTGTATGTCAGGTGCTAAACTGACATTAACATGTTAGTATCTTTTGGCTCTCACCGGAAGGTGAACATCACATGTGTGTAAACTATGCAGCTGCCACAACGCGCAGGTTGGTAGAAATAAAACCCAGAGGCCATTATGTGCCATCATTGAGGATCTTTAAGATTATAAAGGGATGTGTGATTGGTACATCAAGATGCCTTGGTTTGTTGTTGTTACTAATGGATCTAGACAATATTGTTACGAAATATCGGTCATATAATTTGCATCGTAAATGTTATGCTCGTTAGTAGGATGAATTTAAATATGCTTTCATCCCCTACTGAATCGATTTGCGAAGAGTTTTTGCAGTCTAAACTAACGTACAAGCGCTTGAAATCCAGACTTGGCGATTGACAATATGAATGCAAAGTTTGTATACGTATATGTGTAGAGCTGTCAGCGGTGGAAGGCTGCGGTTTGAATCCATAACTTGCTAACTGTTCCTCTATAAGTTACGCTGCCACGGGTGTCCACTCTGTGGGTATGGAGATGGGAAGCTTCCACAGTCCAGGATACTAAGTGCAGTCAACACACTATCAACTAACGAGTGACTTACTATTAGGATAAAAGACAATAGCCGAAAATTGCAGTTTGTAAATGTCCTGACGTGGCTGTGGCAACGTATCAAAATTGGAACGTGTAAAGAATAAGAAGCGAAGCTCATCTGGTTGCAGTATGAGAAAATAAATATCAGAGCAACAGTAGGATAGCATTCTGTACACACGTCAACTCCCTGTTGCAGATCTCTACACTGTAGTGTGGAAGACAGATGAACTTGTAGAACTGCATCAGACTTTCAGTTTCTAAGAAGTGAATCGTTACATCAGTCTGTAGAGAAACACTCTAATGTTCCATAGCAGTACACGGATCGGTTTCCACACTACGAGTTTCCAGCCTGTACCACTCATCGAGTTTCGTCTATGCATGAGGCGAATGTTACTATATTTTTTGTGAACTTCCTATCTAAATTGCATACATGTAGATCACTGGTAAAATGGGAATTCTTAGGATTTTTATTAGGGTGGTTTATAGGACACGCAGATATCATCGTATAATATCAACCAATACAGAGGTATGCTGACAATATGACCATATGCATAGGGAAAAATACAGAAACAGAAACGAAAAAATGAGATAAAACCGATAAAATTCGAGGAAAATGTCGTATAATTACGACACATTGATAGGAAATACATAAAATTGACTATCAATGAGACGAAATATGTAAAATCGCGAAAAATACTTGCAGAATTACTCAGCTGATTGAGAATACATAAAATTAAGCAAAAAGTACCACGAAATGCGTGTTTAGGTGGTTTGGTGGTATGTCGACACTCGAGACTGAGAAAAGCTTAAAAAATTATGCTCTGGCAGTATTCAATTTTAACCCCCTTCCTTCCCCTGTAAAGTACGTGCGTTTCCATAACACATACTCCAACAAAGGGGACAAATGTATTACACAGAGGCGTCATGGTAAAGTAGGGAAAACATATGTATCCCTGTCCATAACTGTGTTCTCATACATGCAGTCGAGTATATATTTTACCGAATTATGGCTGTTTCTCACAAAAAAATGTTATTCCTCAAGTATTGGGGAGAAGAAGAAAATGCGCTTATCAGACTGAATCTATTCCCTTGGACCGTCTGTAGGAGAGTATACTGATGTCATATGCATCACCTTAAATAGTCTGAGGGGTGTGTAGTCGAACGATGTGGTGTTTAGGGCGGAATTGCTGTATTACCTTACACATGAGCAAAACTAACATCAGACCAGGACTTCTTTGTGCAAGAGGAATGCTACAAGAGCTGCCGTAATGCTACTGTAAACAGCAATAAGACTTTTACATATCCTTTGGCACTGATTATGGAGCTTACTTCCTTGTAAGAAGTTGCTGCTTCTTCGTGTGCTTTTTCGAGCAACAGGGTGTGGTTGGTACTTCAATGTATCAGATATTGAAAGTATTACTGTCGGCTTTTCTTCACTCTACTTTCTAGTTAGACATAGTTGCATCCGTCAAAACCGATACTACTACTGATAATGAGATACACGACTGATTCGGGATGAGATACACGGCTGATTCGGGATGCGGGTTTAAGGTTCAAATGGTTCAAATGGCTCTGAGCACTATGGGACTTAACATCTGTGGTCATCAGTCCCATAGAACTTAGAACTACTTAAACCTAACTAACCTAAGGACATCACACTCATCCATGCCCGAAGCAGGATTCGAACCTGCGACCGTAGCAGTCGCGCGGTTCCGGACTGCGCGCCTAGAACTGCTAGACCACCGCGGCCGGCCGTGATTAAGGGTACATACATTTCAGACTTAAGAAGACTATAAAATCCATTAACTTCCTTAGTTCCAGAACAGCAGTCTCCTGTATACGTTCTAGTTGAGCTTGGGTGGTGGATGTACACTGACGATGGCATCATAGGACACCAGAATATTGTGGTAGAAAGTTGTTTCGTCATTTTAAAGTTCATCTCCATAGTGATTGGGGTATGAAACTTGAGGGGTGGTTGTATGCCTGATTCAGGACAAATGTATCCTGCATTAGAGTATTCTGCTAGACGAATACTTTCGAAACGGTATGACATGAACAGCATAGCATTATGTATTTGCAGAACTTTGTGACCATCAGGGTATATATTTATGATCTATGATCTTTACTCTCATGGTAGCCCCTTCCTGGTACTGACTCCAGACAGCGAAATAATGTTTTAGAATTGATATCATGGTTGATTTACGTGAAAAGTTTCATTATCCATTTGTCTGAAGCGCCATCAGGTACAAATCACACGTTTCTTGTTAACCGCCTCATATGTCACTGCATCACTCTCATGTCTACTATACACCGACAGGAGGCCCTACCCTACTCAACATCCACAGATGTGTAGAGATCTTGTGCGTTTGAATGAGTGCCATGATAAGATTGGAGCTGCAGGAATGATTGATGAAGCACAATGTGGGAGGGATCTATAAATCCCCGACTTTGTCCTACAAATGTGAGAATACTCGGTGGTGCCCATCCACACAAGGAAAGATGACCTGTCGTTATTGTAAATTCTGCACTATGATCGATGAGCTGTAAATATTTAGATGACGTAATTGCATCGGTACAGGAGACTGTCTTTTATATTTTGTTGTATAGGTAGTACTGCACAGTCATCTAGCTGCTTCGCAATCTAATGCATGGTACTTTCAGAGTAGTGGAGGGAAAAATTACAAAAACTGGTTGTGCTGTCAGCTGTGGAGTATATTATAGTACACCACCCCACAAGCCAACAGTGACTTTCTCATCACATCGGTTAACTGGTACACTGAGAGTTACTGCATAATGACTGACTGACACCACTTGGTTTAGATGGAGGGAGCCTTGGCGGAACACTGGTTATCTGCTATTTGTCACTTTGGAGCAGGGGATTAAATGTAGAGGACATCACCTGCAGACTATTTCTATTTCCATGTGCTCCGATGTCCTCCAGTGTTAATGTAATTTCATTTTTGTTTTCCACCAATAAGATAACAGTACCTCTTTTTATGTCTACTACCACACACTTGTCGTGAACGGCACCTACCGCTGATGTTCGACACTGGAACAGTAGTCATCTAATGACTGCAAAATGAGGAAACAATGCTCATCAGAACGGAACATCAAGACATCCGCTACCCTGTCACTGTAGAAGATGAGATTAACTGTATAGGTCATCACCTTTGGACAGTTGTTAGAAACTCTCTACAATGCCGTGTGTTGCAATGTCTTCTACATTTTTGTCAAGAAGAAACAATACCACGTTGTTTTATTTCTACCAAACTGTATGTTGTGACAGCTGCACAGTTTACAACATGTGATGTATAGCTTTCCGTGAAAGCCCAAGGATCAATGTCCTACCAACCGGTCCCTTCTTCTTGTCAAGTTGTGCCACAAACTCCTCTTCTCCCCAATTCTATTCAATACCTCCTCATTAGTTATGTGATATGCCCATCTAATCTTCAGCATTCTTCTGTAGCACCACCTTTCGAAGGCTTCTATTCTTTTCTTGTCCAAACTATTTATCGTCCATGTTTCACTTCCATACATGGCTACACTCCATACAAATACTTTCAGAAACGACTTCCTGACACTTAAATCTATACTCGATGTCAACAAATTTCTCACCTTCAGAAACGCTTTCCTTGCCATTGCCAGTCTACATTTTATATCCTCGCTACACCGACCATCATCAGTCATCTTGCTACCCATATAGCAAAACTCCTTTACTACTTTAAGTGTCTCATTTCCTGATCTAATTCCCTCAGCATCACCCGACTTAATTCGACTGCATTCCATTATCCTCGATTTGCTTTTGTTGATGTTCATCTTATATCCTCCTTTCAAGACACTATCCATTCCGTTCAACTGCTCTTCCAAGTCCTTTGCTGTCTCTGACAGAATTACAATGTCGTCGGCGAACCTCATTTTTATTTCTTCCCCATGGCAATTCGTGTTAATGGTGGTTTTTGCACCTGACACTGATCTCAGAGTCATGGTCCAAAAATGTGTATCTTTATGTACAAAACTGTAATGATTCTTTGGTTGCATGTGTTACAGCAGAATTAAAAATGTATGAGTATTAAACAGCTTATGAAGAACCAATACAGGAACCATACCTTGTGACTGATAGTCTGTTGGATATGGTCTTCCTCCATGAAACCTTACACAGATGCGTGCAAGCGGCTTGGAGCTCTATACATATTCTCCAATGGAGCAATACGCGTGTATGTAATATGCTCCATGTCAACATGCAGATAGTATTTGATTTCTCGATATATCACGAGAGAGAGATGCAGCACATATTATGGTAGGTTCTATTACAAGAAGTGGAATAACTGGTTAAGGTTTCGATGCAGATATTCTGTCAGCGATTTTGCTCATAAAGCTAACAGAAATCTGCTCTATCTATTCTTGTCCTATCATGAGTATTTTTATTATTATCGTCATGATTGTGTGTATAAAAAGCAGGTGCTACTGCAAGTCCTGTGTCATTTCATACTTCATAATCTCTAATTATAAAGTACAAACCACATCAATTCTAGCTCGTTGTGAAACCTGGAAATGATAGTGTCTCTATCCCTGATACATGAGTAGATTGTATGATACAGGCTGTGATGATCAAATTGCTTACAAATTTAGAACACAAAAATCTAGCTGTGTGATAGAAACTTTACAGACAAGTCAGTAGAGGGGATTCAGCAGTATGTAGCACACCTTCTATGGAAGAGTCAAGGAAATGCGATCCAAATGCAGATCGGGTTTATACCTTGTATTAACTGACAGAATGTTGCTAATTCTTGGCCATAAGCTGATATTGTTAACAAAAAAACGACAGTAAAGATTACACATATTGAAAGGCTAGTGTCAGAATACCCAGACTAGTTAACAGGATAGGCAAACTCACATCAAGAGTTGAACAAACTGCCTGTTTATGAGCCAAAAATATTCCCTGAGAATGGGAAGATTACCTCAAAATATAATACCATACGACATAAGTAAATGAAAATAACTGAAGTAGATTAATTTTGGAGTAAAATGATTACTTACTTACGATACCGTTCAGCTAGTAAAAATGTCAGCATTATGTCTTTGAACACGTTCCTGAATGTGGGCTTTCCACGATAGTTTACTATCTATTTGAACAGCTGGAAATGTAAAATGTCCAGTTCCAGTAATCATATGCCCATTCTGTGAAACTGTTGTGTTGTATTGTTGAACTACATGTTAGAAACTGTAAAAACTGAGTCTTACTGAGATTTGGCGTTAGTTTATTTTCTAAAAGCCCTGAACTAATGTCATGAACTGCACTACTTGATACAAAGCCAATGTTGCACTCAGCATCCTTTACTACCAAGCTAGTGTCATCAGCAAACAGAATTGCCTTAGAATTACCTGTAATACTAGAGGGTATATCACGTATGTAAATAAGGAACAACATTGGCCCCAACAGTGGTCCCTGGGGCACTGCCCATTTCAACTTACTTCACTCAGACCCCACATCGCAGCCATTCTCAACAGTATGAATAATAACCTTTTGCTGTCTGTTGCTATGTTGCTAAAGTAAGAAAGTGAACCAACTGTGAGCTGCTCCCTGTATTCCTTAATGGTCAAACTTCTGGCGCAATGTTTTCTGATCAACACAATCAAACGCATTAGATAAATCAAGAAATATGCCTGGTGTTTGAAACTTTTAGTTTAATCCATCCAGTACTCACAGAGAAAATAGAATATAGCGTTTTCAGATGATAAACCACTTCTAAAGGCGAATTGTGCTTTTGAAAGCAAATTATGGGGTATAAAAAAAGTTATTCTTATATACACAACCTTTTCAATAACTTTAACAAACATTAATGGTATAGAAATAGATCTGAACCGTGTGAATTATCCCTTTCTCCCTTTTTATATTGCGGCTCTACTACTGAGTACTTTAATCGTTCAGACAACTGAAAATTCTTAAACAAAAAATTACAAATGTGGCGAAGTACAGAGCTAACGTGTAGAACGCAGTACTTTAATATGTCTTCAGACACTCCATCATACCTATGAGAGTCCTTAGACTACAGTGATTTAATTATTGACTCAATCTCCCACTTGTCAGTACCACTGAGGAGTATTGCAGACGTCAATGTCGGAAAGGCATTAAACCGTGATTTATTTTCAAAGAATATTCTTAAAAATTTATTTTATTTACTAGCGATTCATCAAGAACATTAACACATTTAATTACACTATGTAAGCATGAAAGTAGTTGCCAGGGAGTAACCGATGAAATCATAACCAATTTCCTTTTAAGATATGGGAATTTTATTCACTTTAATAGTGCCTAAAGCATTTCTAACAGAAACAGATTTAAAATTATAATCTGAAAGCACCCTCTAAATATCAAAGTTACTATTTATTCAGAGGCAGAAAGAAACAAGTTTTGACTGTATGAGCTTTCGGGCAGAGAACGTTGCTGCTCCCTTTTGACACGGCCGTAGTTACGACTGCTCAGAACAGCCTCTGAAAGACTAAACTGGTTCAAATCTGCAACACACCAGATAACTTTAAACTAAGAGTTTTAACAAATTACACAAGCACACAAACTATGCACCCCTGTAGGAGGCATGGAAATGGTACAAAACATTAACAATTAAAATATTAACCTTGCCACCGAAGGTGCAACTTGATTTTAAAAACTTCTAAGAAAAGTCTTACAGTGAAAGGGTGGCGACTTTAGATACTAAAATTATCATTTAAATAAAAGCCCATGAAATGCAATCTTACATAAAATTCTACAAGGTTGGCCAAACAATAGTTAAGATGCTGTACAGTACACAGATACCGCCTCTCAAGATCATGGGCAATAATATCAAAGTTTCTGAACCGTATCGTCTTCATCTTTGCATAGGTGTGGTGTGTCGTCTTCCGGAGCCTTGGCTTTGCTCAGCCGCGATTGGTCCGTTTGCTTTTAAATTTCGGAGGGCGCTGCATTGTGTGGAGGGGCCTGCTGACGACGAGAGTATCGAGTGCTGCTGCCGGAGTGAGACGGGGATTTTAGTTTCCGGTTGTGTGGCAGCGCAGTGTTGCGGGAAAGGTGGTATAACTTCCTGTGAACGGACATGATTGCTACGAGCGTGGGTACTCGGGACGGCGGCAGTCGTTCTGGGCGGGCTGTGTGATAAGGAAGCTCGGCGTGGCAACTGTTGATGCGGCGTGTCCGCGTTGCTATGGTGGAACTGGAGTGATTGACATGAGTTGGTGCTGGTTGCAAACTGTCGCCGAATGCTTGTCTGCCTTCTGGACTAACGGTGAGAATTTCTTGACTTGATATGTCTCACTCAATTTCTGCCCGTGTCGTCGGGTGTGTTTGGCTCTAAGGTCGTGTGCCCTGGTGTTTCGAAATTTTAGTAGGCTCAGGCGTGCCCGAAATCCCGATTCAATGATTTGCTGTTGTACTGTCAAGTGTAACTATCACTAGAAAAGAGTGTTATTTCTCCGTGCATTAATAACTGAGCCTAAAATATTTTCTGTGGTTGAAATTTTATTCTGACCCAAGTGCAATAACGATCTTGTATTTTACAATTTATTGAGTGCTATTATTATTTAGTACTGGCCGTCACATTTACTAAGTCGAAGATTTACAAAGGCCAGTGGGCGTCATTAATAGTTCCTGCCTAGATAGGCGTTATATTTTCAACCATGTGTTTAAATGTTTCGTAATTTTTGTTTTATCAGTTATAGAGAGTTGCTGTCATGCCCTATGTGGACGATTCGCCACGTTGGTGAAGTTTCTAGTTGTTCTGTTGGTCTGTGCCATATTCCTAAAGCAGGCAGACCTAGCACAGCTGATTGTAAATTTTTCCTAGTAGTGAAGAGCACGGCCTGGTTTTAAGTGCTAACTCACTAACTTCAACCATTCTAAAATATTTATTACTACTGATATTCAGGCCCTTCAGGCCGAGTGACGACGTCACTACCCCTTTCTGGTTATTAATTTTATCTTGTTAGCTTCTTTCATTAAGAAAAAAAAAACCTTTCGTATACGAATTTGTCTTTTGGTCTTTGCTGCTCCTTTGGACAAAGTAAATTAACTATTGGTTTTACATTCTTGTAGCATTATCAAAACAGCATATTTGATTGGCCCTTCCTTTCAGTAACTTATTGTATTGGTCAATGAGTGTGGGGTCCTTCAGACCGTGATTATCGCCTTACGTTGAATCTTAAGGCTGTCATTCTGGCATTACAGCTGTGTCTGTTCAGCGGCCCTTCAGGCCTGGAGTTTAAAAAATTTTATTGTGTTAACAAGTGCTTTTTTAATGTTTAATAAAATTGAATTGTGTTTGAAACTGTAACCTCATTTGGGTCTAAGCTTTCAATCCCTGCAGCCTTTGAGCTCTGCTTACCTTACGTTTTCCTTAAGTTTTCCCATACAACGACGTATCAGTTTCCAAAGATCAAAACATATTTCAAGTATTAGGACGTTACACTCCAAGCAATAGCTTCGTTAACACACCAGATCCGACAAACATGACAGAGGCTGCTACTAACGTACTGTAGATGGATAGGGAGATTACCGAAGAACCCGAACCGCAGGTTGCTCTAACCCGCCCCTACTCCACAAGGGAAAAACGGACCACCCAATTTATAATCAACCACCTTCGCATGGGTGGGCAAATGGAGAAGAATGGTGGAACGACCCCAAAGCAAAACGGCTGATGACCTCACCAAGAAAACAAGTATAATTTTGCAAGAGTAAATCAAACAACATATCACCAATCACTTAACTTCTAATGAACTGCGATTTCTCGAGAAGACCTGGCGCAGCACCTCCAATCGCTCTCCCGAACCGTCCGCTGCCAGCCGCTTCAACGGACGCAGGAAGGCGCGCCGATCTCCTGTCTCACAGCTCGCACCGACCAGAACGATCCAGACTGATGTCGTGAGTTGACTCCCGTTGCTCTCGTGTCGACTCCGAAGTCACTACCCCTCGCTATACGCCGCGGACCCCTGGACTTACGCGGCAACCTCACATGCATGGACGCACAAGATGGACAAGTGATCTTGTGTCTCAGTGCGCGACCGACCAACCGATCGATCCAACCGCCTATGACCATTGCCTGAGCAAACTCGAGCAGAGTGATGGCCTAATGCGCACACTCAAATGCAGGAACTGAGCCCTGACTGAGAGAGCACTCGCTGAGTTCTCTTACTGGCGGAGTGGAAATACTCTCATTTGCGGTTTTAAAGGTTCATTCGAACGACAGACATACTATCACTCCGAAATACAGACAGACACTAACTGCCTAACAAATGCGGATGAGAGACTAGCAAGCTGGGAACGAGAGACTGACCCAGACTGACCGACTGGCGAGCTCATAGCGCCCCTTAAATGCACGTGAACAGGCAACCTTTCCCCTTTTCCACCAGAGGGAGACACCAAAGCTTCGACTGCTACAGCGGCGCCACCGGCAGATGCGGAGGGCGACTACTTTACACTATGCGCTACGGCGCGCATTTCAAAACAGCAATTTTTACCACGGCTCAGGTATTGTCCAAGAGAGTTGTATGATTCCCTGTAGTAACTAAGTTTCTGTTTAATTCACCAGCAATGCTCAGAAAAGGTTGTTAAATGCTGCATACATCTGACTTACTAGTAGCAGAACTATTTCTGCTATGAATTGACTTTATTTTGTCGACTTTATGCTGTTGTGCAGACACTTCCTTCACAACAGACCATAAGGTTTTAATTTTATACTATGAATTAGTTATTCTATTTACGTACCACATATTCTTTGCCTAAGTAAAAACATTTTAAGCGCCTTGAAATACTGTTTGTAATGGGGTACTGTAGCTTGATTATGACTTCTTCTAACATTTTGATATAATTCCCACTTTGTTGTCCTTGATACCGTTATCCCACTAGTCAGCGACCCAGGCTGCCTTTTACTGCTAGTACCCTGTTTAGAACTTTCTAGTGAAAAGTAAAGAGCTTGAGAAATGTATTAAGGATGCATTACATTTGTCATCTACACTCATGCTCATAAATAAAGGGTAATTGTAGTATGTGGTGCCACACGACGTGGCACTACACAAAACTGGTGCTAATAATCACAGACACATAGCGAACACCCACGACACAGATCTGTAAGTCCACAGTATTTGTGATAAGTTGAGAAAGCCGTCCGAAACACATGTGCTAGAAAACGCCACTGTTTCCTGTGCATGTACCCCGACATCAGTATGGGATATGATCACCATGCACACGTACACAGGCCGCACAACGGGTTGGCATACTCTGGATCAAGTGGTCGTGCTGCTGCTGGGGTATAGCCTTCCATTCTTCCACCAGTGCCTGTTGGAGCTCCTGAAGTGTCAGAGGGGTTTGAAGACGTGCAGCGATACGTCGACCGAGAGCATGCCAGACGTGCGCGATGGGGTATAAGTCTGGAGAACAGGCAGGCCCTTCCATTCGCCTGATATCTTCTGTTTCAAGGTATTCCTCCACGATGGTAGCTCGGCGAGGGCGTGCGCTATCATCCATCTGGAGGAAGTTGGGACGCACTGCACCCCTGAAAAGACGGACATACTGGTGCAAAATGATGTCCCGATACACCTCACTTGTTACAGTTCCTCTGTCAAAGACATACAGGGGTGTATGTGCACCAATGATAATCCCACCCCACACCATCATACCACGGCCTCCGTACAGGTCCCTTTCAAGGACATTAAGGGGTTCTTATCTGGTCCCTGGTTCACGCCAGATGATAACCCGGCGATAATCACTGTTCAGGCTATACCTGGTCTAGTCCGTGAACATTACCTGGGACCACTGTTCCAATGACCATGTACTGTGTTCATGACACAAGGCTTTACAGGCTCTCCTGTGACCAGGGTTTAGTGAAATGCGCCTTGCAGGTCTCTAGGCGAATAAACCATGTCTGTTCAGTCGTCTGTAGACTGTGTGTCTGGAGACAATTGTTCCAGTGGCTGCAGTAAGGTCCCGAGCAAGGCTACCTACAGTACTCTGTGGACATCTGTGGGCAGTGATGGTGAGATATTGGTCTTCTTGTGATGTTGTACACTGTGGACGTCCCGTACTGTAGAGCCTGGACACGTTTCCTGTCTGCTGGAATCGTTGCCATAATCTTGAGATCACGCTTTGTGGCACACGGAGGGTCTGTGGTACGACCTGCTGTGTTTGACCAGCCTCCTGTCCCATAGTATTACACCCCTCATAACGTCATGAATATGTGTTCTTTGAGCTATTTTCAACACACAGTTACCATTAGCACGCCGGAAAACGTGTGCACACTTACTCGCTCCACCGTACTCTGACATGCACCAACACACTTCTGCATACGTGGACTGCTGCAGCGCCACCGTGCGACGACCGCAGGTCAAATGGCCTGCATGGGCATACCACGAGGTGGTTTAATCTTGCAAACCGCCCACCAGAGCGTTATTTTACTATGTATCAGCATTATCCTTAATTTATGAGCATGAGTGTATGTTGTCGGCACTATAAACAACCTGAAGCAGTTGTTCCTTAATGAGGTTTAAAAAACCATGAGACGATCCATCCCTTCCGAGAAGTACATTTAACAGATTGCTTGAAGCGTCTTACTCATACCTTTGTCTACCTGTGACTCATTTCTGCAGACTGGAGACAGTATATCAATGCCACCATAAGTATCTCTTTGTCAACCACCAGCTGCAGGATAGGACAAGACTCTACCTACGGGGAGGAGGGGTGGGAGGAGGGGAGGGAGGGGCGGGACGTAAACTGGGCAGGGGATAAAACTCCCTCCAAGTTGGTTAGCTCTTGAGTGTCCATTGCAGAGGACACATGAGCCTACTAACTCTGCAATTTTCTGGGGTCGGTTTTTGCCGTAGTTTTGTTATTAGTATAATTTCTTCCCCTAATCACCAGTAAATGTGTAGCATTATGACCTATTGATTATGAGAGCTGGTTTTGTAATTTTTTTTCTCTATGACAATTTCGATGTGTAATTAGAACAGTGATGCATTCTTCGATGTGTAATTAGAACAGTGATGAATTCTTCATCAGTTGTGATAGCATGTGTCGGCTTGAACTGCAAGGTGATTGTCGAGCTGGGAACTGCAGCGGACTCTGATGTCAAAGTGCGATAGATGCAGCCCTCAGCTGTATGCTTACAGGTAATACACTTATTAAACTACTCTCCATGCAACACCTGAATCTTTGATTTGAATACATTTCCCACAAATAAAGAAGAATAAAGGTGTTACCCTACACCCCAGTCTTTTTCCTGCCTGCTTGTAGGTGTAGATTAGAGTTTAAGTGCATCTGACACTAGTTTTGAGTCGTATTGCGAAATTTTTTCCATCAGGATAACACCTCCTGTACGGCATCGTCAAGTATTGAGCCATATTGAAATTTTAGGAAGGCCTTGTGTAGTGCTATGCATATAGTTGTGTAATTTTGCCTGATGTAATTAGGACCGATCTTTTCTTCAGTTACCCAAGAAAAATAAGTTAAGTACACTAACCCAACATTCATCTCCCATATATGGGCAGTTTCCATTTGTTAGGGAGTGCAGTACGGCATTCCATCCAGAAGGAGTAGGGTTCGAGTCGCAGGTAGGGCACCACCACTTTCAATTTCCTGTCACTTCCTGGGTTGGGGTGGGGTGGGATGTTAGCAATGCCATAGGATAGAGAAGTTCCCATCACAATTAAAAACCCAATCAACTTTCGAAATTCCCGCCAAAATTCAAAATTCCCGCCAATCGGGTTGGTGGGGGAGGTGGAAGTGGTAAGGTGGGGAGGGGGCAGTTAAGAAAAACTAATGATGTCATCTGGGGTTGGGGTGGGGCGGAGGGTGTGGGACTGGGGGTGATTAATTTTGATATACAGTTGATATCAAATTGATATCAAAGTTGCACTGATACTGCAATCTCTCTTCTACTGCAGAGATGGAAATAAGGCCACTGGCTGAATTTGACTTAGAGCATACACTAACCATACACCGAATACATGAAGTTCTATCATTGTCTTCAAACGTCAAATGACAGAAAACTGATGTCATCTGTAGCCAACGACAAGGCAATCACTTACTTCAAAGCCTCACCTCTGTCTGCCATCACTCTCCCACTGCACATGTCATCACTGAGCGCACCAAGCGCAAACTACTGTGCAGTGTTTTTTTTTATTTCGAGTAGTTTTAAACTGTGTGAAGTAAATTGTTTAAATGCCTATATTTACGATTTACCCATTATTTCCCGTGGCACATCTTCTGAAGCAACATTTGTGACATCTTCAAGATATGATTTTCTGTACCAGATTTAGTAACTCCTGAAGCAATTAGTGAAATGCAACACAAGAGAGTGCGGCAGGAAAGCTGTGCAGCTCGGAGCTGATGGTGGAATGAAATATCCCATGCTGGTTCCTGTGTCAACTGAAAAAACAACTACAGCTCCCTCTTTCTCTGTATGCGACGATCTTTTTTTAAAGCGTATTTAGAGTCACCCTGCTATTAGCTTTGTGAAATCGTCAATTTTTGTGTGTGAAGTAGTTACCACATCTGCCTTACATACCATACATCACGAACATGTGACTGGAAATTAACTATTTATTACCTTTAACAGTATATCTGGACCTATTTTCTGACTGGAATTTACTTTTGAAGGAAGGCATTCGGATGATCCAGTATCAACAGGTCGATTCAGACATACAGATCACTTGAGATGGCTGTGGATGTTGACATAAAGGGTGTTTTTTTTTTGAGGAGGGCTTAGCTCACTGCTACTTGCAGTGTCTGGCATAGATGCCGGTAGTTGCAGATCGTCGGCACACAAGCGAGAGCACCCTGGTGCATGCGCCTGCATGGTGAGGCAGCCAATAGCCATTACTGTTGGGTAGGGTGCACGGCTAGGGCAGCCAGTGCTGATGGCGAGACATGAGGACGTTTTAAGATACGTTTAAGTGATCTATGACAGGGTAATTACTTGTTTCCTTACATGACGAGAATGAAATGTGAGCCACAATTGTTTAAATACTCCTCACTTTGCAATCGATTTCCTAATTCTTTAAATGAACTACATTCCATACACCAGCTTGTATCCCATTATCCCATATACTGATATCGATCAATCAATATTTACAGAAAGGGTAGAGAAGCAAGGACAACTGAGGGATATCGATTTAATTAATTAATTAATTAATTATTCCATGAAATTTATACACTGATAGTGAGGTGGGCTGTACAAATAACACGAAGCAGCTTTTGAATACCGAAAGTCATAAAACTGAGCGATTTCTCGCCCATTTTTATCAGTTTCATTAATTAGTCAACTAATTTCATATCAGAAGTGGTGGGGGGTTTCCAAGAGCGTGGGGAGGAAAGGGGGTGACATGGAGAACAACTTACCCAAACAACAGATTGAGGATCTGTGAACGAAAAGGATGGATTATCCTCTGGGGGGTCATTGTGCTCTTAGGAGAAAAATAGGTTAAGGACCTGTCACGCAAAAGGGAACAATCGGTTTGCCCCTGAATCTATACTGGCCCTTGATGTAGGCAACCAGAAAAAGCTGTGGTGTCCTTGTTGCCCCACTAATGAGGTGATGCAGGCGGTGTTGTGGTGCTAGCTAAAGTACTGGCGTCTGTCGTCTGGTGTTATAGCCCATTAATGCCAAATTTCGCTGCACTCTCCCAACGGAGAAGTTCGTCACATCTCCCTTACTGATTTATGTGGTTATTTCATGTAGTGTTTCTTGTCTGTTACCACTGACAACCCTATGAAAACGCCAGTGCCATAGGTCGTTAAGTGAAGGCCTTCGGCCAATGCGTTGTCCATGGAGAGAGATATTTTCGGCACTCCCATATATCTAGCTCAAAATACTATTCCCCGTTCGAAGTCTGTTATTTCCCGTCATGTAACCACAATCATATTGGAAACTTTCTCACATGAATCATAGGAGTACAAATGACAGATCATCCAGAACCCTCCCCCTTTCTGCATTGGGTATGCGATACTACCACATTCTGTATAAGTCCATATCGCTACACATCATTTTTTGTCGTCTGAGTTTATCACACATTCGTGCAGTGGTGCCAGAGGCAAACTGGGACAGTTTAGCGTGCATTCTCCTTAGAAAGGAAGGAATTAAAATGGAGTTCTTTACTACTTGGATAGCACTAATTTCAGTTCCTTTGATATCCACGTGTGTGAGGACACTAACCTTGGTACCATGAGAGCCTATATATGTGGGTCATTCAATAAATAATTCAACACAATTTTTTCTGAAAGCAGGTTGGTTTTATTCAGTATTCCAATACAACATATTCTTGCCGATTCTTTTGATTCAAAACCTACTTTTCAACATAATCTCCTATGAATGCACTGGCGTTATGCCGTCTTACTGGAAGGGTCTGTATGCCTGCTTGCTACAAATATACTGGTAGACTTCGTAGCATCAATAACCTCTCCATTGTCCAGGTACTGTTTCCTCCAAAGTTTACCCTTCATTGGGTCGAAAGATGGAAGCCAAAAGTTTCGAGATCCAGGCTGTAGGGCGAATCCCAGAGGGAACATGTCTTCTAATACACCCCCTGGCGGTCCAGTGCGTCAGCGCCACCAACAGAGATGTCCAGTTGTGCAACAAGGTGTTTCACTGTGACTCGTCGGTTTCCTCGAATGAGTGCGTATATGTACCAACAGTGCATTAGTCACAGCTGTGTGCGGCTGGTCGGCAGGAGGAAGATCAGACAGGTATGCTCGACCGTTTTACGACGATGATAGATGCCTCGCCATCGTTTCGTTCACTGACTGATCTCCATAGACAGTCTGTAAGCGCCTATGAATAGCTTCAGTGCTCTTCTTTTCCACCGAACGAAACTCAGTGGCAGCTCTCTGCCTGGAACACACTTCTGTTACGAACACCCTTTTGAAGGCTATACATAGTGCCGCCACCTACACTCCTGGAAATGGAAAAAAGAACACATTGACACCGGTGTGTCAGACCCACCATACTTGCTCCGGACACTGCGAGAGGGCTGTACAAGCAATGATCACACGCACGGCACAGCGGACACACCAGGAACCGCGGTGTTGGCCGTCGAATGGCGCTAGCTGCGCAGCATTTGTGCACCGCCGCCGTCAGTGTCAGCCAGTTTGCCGTGGCATACGGAGCTCCATCGCAGTCTTTAACACTGGTAGCATGCCGCGACAGCGTGGACGTGAACCGTATGTGCAGTTGACGGACTTTGAGCGAGGGCGTATAGTGGGCATGCGGGAGGCCGGGTGGACGTACCGCCGAATTGCTCAACACGTGGGGCGTGAGGTCTCGACAGTACATCGATGTTGTCGCCAGTGGTCGGCGGAAGGTGCACGTGCCCGTCGACCTGGGACCGGACCGCAGCGACGCACGGATGCACGCCAAGACCGTAGGTTCCTACGCAGTGCCGTAGGGGACCGCACCGCCACTTCCCAGCAAATTAGGGACACTGTTGCTCCTGGGGTATCGGCGAGGACCATTCGCAACCGTCTCGATGAAGCTGGGCTACGGTCCCGCACACCGTTAGGCCGTCTTCCGCTCACGCCCCAACATCGTGCAGCCCGCCTCCAGTGGTGTCGCGACAGGCGTGAATGGAGGGACGAATGGAGACGTGTCGTCTTCAGCGATGAGAGTCGCTTCTGCCTTGGTGCCAATGATGGTCGTATGCGTGTTTGGCGCCGTGCAGGTGAGCGCCACAATCAGGACTGCATACGACCGAGGCACACAGGGCCAACACCCGGCATCATGGTGTGGGGAGCGATCTCCTACACTGGCCGTACACCACTGGTGATCGTCGAGGGGACACTGAATAGTGCACGGTACATCCAAACCGTCATCGAACCCATCGTTCTACCATTCCTAGACCGGCAAGGGAACTTGCTGTTCCAACAGGACAATGCACGTCCGCATGTATCCCGTGCTACCCAACGTGCTCTATAAGGTGTAAGTCAACTACCCTGGCCAGCAAGATCTCCGGATCTGTCCCCCATTGAGCATGTTTGGGACTGGATGAAGCGTCGTCTCACGCGGTCTGCACGTCCAGCACGAACGCTGGTCCAACTGAGGCGCCAGGTGGAAATGGCATGGCAAGCCGTTCCACAGGACTACATCCAGCATCTCTACGATCGTCTCCATGGGAGAATAGCAGCCTGCATTGCTGCGAAAGGTGGATATACACTGTACTAGTGCCGACATTGTGCATGCTCTGTTGCCTGTGTCTATGTGCCTGTGGTTCTGTCAGTGTGATCATGTGATGTATCTGACCCCAGGAATGTGTCAATAAAGTTTCCCCTTCCTGGGACAATGAATTCACGGTGTTCTTATTTCAATTTCCAGGAGTGTATTTGAATTTCATGAAACTGTACGGGAATATTTCAAGATGTCCCACCGCACATTTCGCATTTTTCAGCCGAAAATGGCCGAGAAAAAATTTGTGTTGTGTCACTTATTGAACGGCCCTCGTATATCACCAGAGTAATTTTTGTTTTTGCGAGCAATCTTTCGGCGACATATGTCTACGGCAGTGATTCTAGGATTAACGCAAAGCCCTATCGATAGAGAACATACTGCATTTGGAACATATCTGCCTATGCAATAGTAACTGTTCCTTTAGAAGTTCGTTTACAGCGAGTGAACAACGTGAGGGTATCATACCTTCCTCCCCCTTCCACCTTGCCCCTACTTCCATCATAAACTGTATCACTTGGTACATATTCGTCTAGTGTGTGGTCAACTATTCTCTTATTCAATTTTGGTCGCAGTTCTTCTGCATTATTTTCCCCGAAATTAAATGCTCTGAGGTTCTTTTTGAGATGTCGCACGACTCTCTTTATCTACTTACTAAATACACGGGTCAGCCAGAACATTGTGACCGCCAACGTACTGTGGACGCTAACCCATCCAGCCGATAGCAGCGCCATCTGGGGAGGAATGACTGACAGTCAGACACACCCATAGTCCATGCAGTATCAGTGAGCGTGCTGTCCATGTGTAGAATGCGGAAGGCGCATGGTCCATCTAAGTTCGACCGAGGGCATATTGCAATCTCCCGGAGACCCGACACGAGCTTTCCAGAAACTGTACGATTTTTTGGGTGTTCGAGAAGTGCTCTGGTGTGTTCAACACATGCTGAAACCAAGGTGACATCGCAATCACATAGTGGGGCTGGATAGCCAACACTGTGATGGAAATAACATCAGACTTTAATGATGGGCGGAGTACATGTGTATCTGAACACACAATGCACCGAACACTCCTAATGATGGGCCTCCTCGGCCGACGAGCCATGCATGTTCGAATGATAACACCACCTTATTGGCAACTACGACTGAAATGGACACGTGACCATGGGCACTAGACGTTGGCGCGTGGCAGAGTGTTGCATGGTCTGATGAAACCTTCTTCAGGATGCCGATGGGAGGGAGTGAATCGGTCATCTTCCAAGGGAACAGTTCCTTGTCACCTGTACTGCGACACGGAGACGATTTGGTGGAGGCTCCATTATGCTCTGGGGAACATTCACATGGACATCCATGGGTCTACTTAAGCTCGTGAAAGGCTCCATAATGGTCGAGGAGTATCGTACAATGGTTGCAGACCACGTATGCACCTTTTGACGATCATATTTTTCGACAGTAATGACATTTTTCAAGAAGATAATGCACCATGCCACAAGGCCAGTAGTGTGATGTTGTGATTCGAGGAAGACAGTGGCGAGCTCCAATTGTTGTGCTAGTCCCCAGCTCGCCATATCTCAACCGGATCGAACATATCTGAGATATGAGGGTAGTCCAGAAAGTAAGTTCCGATCGGACGGTAAATCGAAACCACAGCGAAAACTAGAAACATTCTGTTGCAACAATTAGGTACACCTTCCACCTACTTCTCTACATAGTCGCCGCTCCATCCTCGAGTTTTGTCGTAGTGTTCTATCAACTTTCCAATAATCTCGTCATATAAGGCAGCCGCCTGTCCTTTCGGCCAGTTATCTGCACTGGTCTGCAGCTCGTTGTCTGTGGAAAAATTTTTTCATAGCCAGCGGCTCTGATGAGCACAGATGAGACTCAGGGAGAGCCAATTACGGACTGTATTGTGGCCAACCAAACACTTCTAATCGGAAACGCTGCAGGGGCGTCTTCATTGCCCCTGCAATGTACGGCCGAGAATTGGCATGAAGGAAGAACTGCTCGGCAGTTGTGTTAAATGGGCTGCATGACACAGGCGAAATCTCTAACCAGGCCTTCATACTTGGCGGGAGTTGCTATTCCCTACGCATCTTTACGTGCTCACTGTTCACTCAAAACTGAAAAGAGCGAAGCGACACGATCGATGGGCATATTAGAGACACTGCCCAACACATCTGTGCAAAGCTTTAGCGGATTTTGCCAGTGGTTTCCATTTCGCGACCGATCGGAACTTACTTTCTGGGCAATCCTCGTAACCCTCTCATCGCATCCTCCCTGGAAGTGAGTTGTGTGCAGCGACCTGCCAAGGCCCCATTGCTTCCATGCCACGGCGCGTCACGAATGTTATCCGTGCCAAGGGTGGACGTACCAACTATTGGATTGGTGGTACTTTCTGGGCAATCCTCGTAACCCTCTCATCGCATCCTCCCTGGAAGTGAGTTGTGTGCAGCGACCTGCCAAGGCCCCATTGCTTCCATGCCACGGCGCGTCACGAATGTTATCCGTGCCAAGGGTGGACGTACCAACTATTGGATTGGTGGTCATAATGATCTGGCTAGTCAGTGTATGTAACATTGTTTACTAGTGAAGCTACTTGTGGATTAGGTCTAATTCGAGCTTTCTTTTCTAGGTAGATTTCAGAGAAGGAATTTAGTAATGTTTGGCAGAAAGCGTTCTCACGTTTACCAGGTACAAAACTGTAATTTTCCCAACTATTGGTTGAATTTAAGTGTAGACTGTCATGGACAGTGTCTCAGTCAATAAAATTCTTGTGGGTCTCTGACTGTATGGTCATTACGTAAAGGTTCCGACGTTTCGTACACTATTGCAAGTGGCCTTCCTCAGCGTGTTTCTTTTACTAACAAAACACGTCTGAAGAAGACATGTGTCGCCACTCAGTTTCGGTACTTGCGTGCAAAATCCAGACTTCGTCGCTGATGAACAGCAGTCACCCCGGATGCTTGAATCAAGGACTACCTGCTGAGGCTCATACTCACCAATGTTCACTGAATGACAGTCAAGGTGACACTATCGGTGGGCCCAGGGCGTTCAATTGCTCAACAGTTGCATGTCTACTCTCATTTAGGCATTTCTGTAATCGCCGCTCATCCCTCTTACCTATGGCCTGTGGTGCTTCACAGTTACCTTGGCTCCGCTTTTGGATAGCGTCATGTTGCCGTGCAGGGTATACTTTAGCCACAGCAATAGGCGTATAGTGTACATACTTAGCCGTCTGGGAAGTTCTTCCATCCTTAGTCCGACAGCCAATGATCAGACCCTTTGGGCGTCAAACAAAACGCTCCGTTTCAGCTTTATGACAATGGCTGTAGCTTACATATGTTGCTGGGGCGTATCCCGCGTCTTCCCAACACTCTTTATATTCAATCCACTGCACGTTGACGTCGAAGTAGGTGGTGATCACGTTAATGTGAGTGGACAGTGTACCGATACCGTACATTAGCCTTTGGACCAGAAAGCGCCCTGACAATATGTCAAAGAACATTGGAGCAAATTCTCAACTGCTCAGATTATTTGGTCTGTTTCATAGCAGCCGGAACCAACAAAACTCAGAAACATGTGAAGCACTTGCAGTCCAACGATGAGCACTGAATGAGCCTCATAAAATGTTTGATATAATTATAGAACTCTCGAACTACCAAGCAATGGAAGACTCAACCTGTGAGCGATCAGCGACCTCAGATAGTTGCTAGTTCTCGTGGTATGTTCAGCCCTTTCTCCACTCCGAGCATCTGTATAGTCAGTTTTGTGTCATTGGTCAGCATCAATTATTTTCTTCTGCCAGACGTCGATGCTCTATTAATAGCCTTTTGTCGAAATTTGTGGATTGCTCTTATACGCTCTAACAGTTCGTTAGATTTCATCTTTGTGTCATATCTCGCACAGAAAACATTGCTGGCTGTAACATCATCTTAGGCAACAAAACGTATGAGGTTCAGAGGGGGTGGAGGTAATTAATGGATGATACAGTGGAAGGGGTTTTAATGGCATCCGACAACGTCTGATCGTCCTGATCTTTGCTCCCACTGAAAGCAGTTATTGTGATTGATTAGCGTATCCAGACCTGACTCCAGGAGGTTTCGGATTTGGGTAGTTTTTTTTTTTTGTCATGGTTTGATGCGGCCCGCCACGAATTCCTTTCCTGTGCTAACCTCTTCATCTCAGAGTAGCACTTGCAACCTACGTCCTCAATTATTTGCTTGACGTATTCCAATCTCTGCCTTCCTCTACAGTTTTTGCCCTCTACAGCGCCCTCTAGTACCATGGAAGTCATTCCCTCATGTCTTAGCAGATGTCCTATCATCCTGTCCCTTGTCCTTATCAGTGTTTTCCACATATTCCTTTCCTCTCTGATTCTGCGTAGAACCTCCTCATTCCTTACCTTATCAGTCCACCTAATTTTCAACATTCGTCTATAGCACCACATCTCAAATGCTTCGATTCTCTTCTGTTCCGGTTTTCCCACAGTCCATGTTTCACTACCATACAATGCTGTACTCCAGACGTAAATCCTCAGAAATTTCTTCCTCAAATTAAGACCGGTATTTGATATTAGTAGACTTCTCTTGGCCAGAAATGCCTTTTATGCCACAGCGAGTCTGCTTTTGATGTCCTCCTTGCTCCGTCCGTCATTGGTTATTTTACTGCCTAGGTAGCAGAATTCCTTAACTTCATTGACTTCGTGACCATCAATCCTGATGTTAAGTTTCTCGCTGTTCTCATTTCTACTACTTCTCATTACCTTCGTCTTTCTCCGATTTACTCTCAAACCATACTGTGTACTCATTAGACCGTTCAGCAGATCATTTAATTCTTCTTCACTTTCACTCAGGATAGCAATGTCACCAGCGAATCGTATCATTGATGTCCTTTCACCTTGTATTTTAATTCCACTCCTGAACCTTTCTTTTAATTCCATCATTGCTTCCTCGATGTACAGATTGAAGAGTAGGGGCGAAAGGCTACAGCCTTGTCTTACACCCTTCTTAATACGAGCACTTCGTTCTTGATCGTCCACTCTTATTATTCCCTCTTGGTTGTTGTACATATTGTATATGACCCGTCTCTCCCTATGGCTTACCCCTTCTTCTTTCAGAATCTCGAACACCTTGCACCATTTTATATTGTCGAACACTTTTTCCAGGTCGACAAATCCAATGAAAGTGTCTTGATTTTTCTGTAGCCTTGCTTCCATTATTAGCCGTAACGTCAGAATTGCCTCTCTCGTCCCTTTACTTTTCTTAAGCCAAACTGATCGTCTCCTAGCGCCTTCTCAATTTTCTTTTCCATTCTTCTGACATTATTCTTGTAAGCAGCTTCGATGCATGAGCTGTTAAGCTGATTGTGTGATAATTCTCGCACTTGTCAGCCCTTGCTGTCTTCGGAATTGTGTGGATGATGCTTTTCCGAAAGTCAGATGGTACATCGCCAGACTCATATATTCTACACACCAACGTGAATAGTCGTTTTGTTGCCACTTCCCCCAACGATTTTAGAAATTTTGATGGAATGTTAACTATCCCTTCAGTCTTATTTGACCGTAAGTCCTCCAAAGCTCTTTTAAATTCCGATTCTAATACTGGATCCCCTATCTCTTCTAAATCGACTCATGTTTCTTCTTCTATCACGTCAGACAAATCTTCACCCTCATAGAGGCTTTCAATGTATTCTTTCCACCTATCTGCTCTCTGCTCTGCATTTAACAATGGAATTCCCGTTGCACTCTAAATGTTACCACCGTTGCTTTTAATGTCACCAAAGGTTGTTTTGACTTTCCTGTATGCTGAGTCCGTCCTTCCGACAATCATATCTTTTTCGATGTCTTCACATTTTTCCTGCAGCCATTTCGTCTTAGCTTCCCTGCACTTTCTATTTATTTCATTCCTCAGCGACTTGTATTTCTGTATTCCTGATTTTCCCGGAACGAGTTTTTACTTACTCCTTTCATCAATCAACTGAAATATTTCTTCTGTTACCCATGGTTTCTTCGCAGCTACCTTCTTCGTACCTATATTTTCCTTCCCAACTTCTGTGATGGCCCTTTTTAGGGATGTCCATTCCTCTTCAACTGTACTGCCTACTGCGCTATTCCTGATTGCTGTATCTATAGCGTTAGAGAACTTCAAACGTATCACATCATTCCTTAGTACTTCCGTATCCCACTTCTTTGCGTATTGATTCTTCCTGACTAATGTCTTGAACTTCAGCCTACTCTTCATCACTACTATATTGTGATCTGAGTCTATATCTGCTCCTGGGTACGCCTTACAATCCAGTATCTGATTTCTGAATCTCTGTCTGACCATGATGTAATCTAATCCAAATCTTCCCGTATCTCCCGGCCTTTTCCAAGTATACCTCCTCCTCTTGTGATTCTTGAACAGGGTATTCGCTGTTACTAGCTGAAACTTGTTACAGAACTCAATTAGTCTTTCTCCTCTTTCATTCCTTGTCCCAAGCCCATATTCTCCTGTAGCCTTTTCTTCTACTCCTTCCCCTACAACTGCATTCCAGCCGCCCATGACTATTAGATTTTCGTCCCCCTTTACATACTGCATTACCCTTTCAATATCCTCATACACTCTCTCTATCTGTTCATCTTCAGCTTGCGACGTCGGCATATATACCCGAACTATCGTTGTAGATGTTGGTCTGCTGTCGATTCTGATTAGAACAATCCGGTCACTGAACTGTTCACAGTAACACACTCTCTGCCCTACCTTCCTATTCATAACGAATCCTACACCTGTTATACCAGTTTCTGCTGCTGTTGATATTACCCGATACTCATCTGACCAGAAATCCTTGTCTTCGTTCCATTTCACTTCACTGACCCCTACTATATCTAGATTGAGTCTTAGCATTTCCCTTTTCAGATATTCTAGTTTCCCTACCACGTTCAAGCTTCTGACATTCCACGCTCCGACTCGGATAACGTTATCCTTTCGTAGATTATTCAATCTTTTTCTCATGGTAACCTCCCCCTTGGCAGTCCCCTCCCGGAGATCCGAATGGGGGACTATTCCGGAATCTTTTGCCAATGGAGAGATCATCATGACACTTCTTCAATCACAGGCCACATTTCCTGTGGATACACGTTACGTAGTAGGGTACTGAGGGGGAAATAACATCCGCCACTGGAGAACGACGAATTTGTGCCCGCCTTGCAGAAACGTTTGTGGTTACGTTGTAGAAAGTAAGCATCAAGTTATTTGCTAGGCCTATTCGATAGTTTCAACCCATTCATCTCACTGAAACTTTTATATTTGAAGGAATCACATGCAACACGAATCATATGCAACACGACTGTTACATATATTACACTACAAATAGTAGTGGGGCACAGGAAATAAGAAAAATTTTGTTTCAGACAGTTTTACTATGAGATAATTTCTTCTTTGTACACAGTAAATAACTTCTGCATGTCAAGAACTTACTAGCTCAAAGAGGTTCCTTTCGTTTTCATTCACAGGTTTAATTTAGACTTGAATTAACACATCTTTAGCAAAAATTACAAAATTATGCCAGTGACGTAATAGAAGCGACTTGAAACTTGACGTAAACTGTTAGTTGTTACCCTTTTCGCCTGCAAAGTGACTTGTAATTATTTGATTTTGTAGTGACTGAATAACAAGTGTAACCCAATGCTCAGTTTAACTAAATGCATAGTCTATCTATAGCATAAAGATGTCAAAGAATTTAAAAATAGCAACACAGTTTTTTCGGCCAATTTCAGTTGAAAATAATGCGGAATTTGGTGAGGGACATCGTGGAATATCCCTGCTTCAGCCTCTACTGTTTCATGTAGCTGCTATAGGTGGCGGCACTATACGTTGCCTTCAAAATGGCGTTTTTAAGGGAGTTACTTTCCGAACAGAGAACTGTCAATGAATTAGACTGTCGAAAAACCAGAGGATATTCACAGGCGCTTGCAGAATGCCTACGGAGACCTGATAGTGAGGGAAAGCACTGTGAGACGTTGGGTGAATCTCTGCGAACGGTCCGACATTCCCATGTGTCACCCGGCTGCACACCGCAGTGACTTCAGCTATTTTGCAACTTGTGGACACTCTCATTCGAAGTGATCGATGGATCACACCTCACTGCGCTACTGAACATTTCTGTTCGTATTGCTGACACACCCATCCACCAACTGGGGTACTCAATGGTGTGTGCCCACAGTTCCTCGCTGCATTAGACAGTGGACCATAATGAGCAAAGAAGGACCTCCTGTACGGAGCTGCTTGCATCTTACAAGACTGGTCGTTACAATTTTTTGCTAAACATCACCTCAGGTGATGAAACATGGGTTCGCCACTTCGAACTTGAAACAAAACGGCAATCCGTGGAGTGAGTCCACACCACTTATCCTACGAAGAAAAAGTTCAAAGTCGCACACTCAGCCGGCGAAGTCATGCGGCAGTCTCATGGGACTCTGAAGAGGTTATCCTGTTTTATGTCCTGCCTCAGGGTGCAACGATTAACTCTGAAGTGTATTGTGCTAGCTTCAGGATATTGAAAAAGCTCCTTAAGCGTGTCCGTCGCCACTAAAATTCGAAAGAAATTTTCCACGACAACGGACCTCATACAAGTATGTAATCCCTTGAAGAGCTCACAAAACTTCATTCGACTGTTCTTCCTCATCCACCCTAATGCCCAGATTTCTCACCTTCCGACATCCATCCGTTTGGCACAATGGAGGATGCATTTCGTCGGAAGCATTACGTAAATGACGGGGAGATTATTGATGCAGCACGACATTTGCTCCGATGTCGACCAGTACAGTGGTGGAATACGGAAAAACAGGCCCTGCCAATAGGGTGGCGTAAGGCCGGAGCACTGAACGGAAATTATATTGAACAATAGGTTGTTGCCGCAAAATAGCAGGGAATAATATGCCGTATTGAAATCCTGAATAGAACCAACCTGCTTTCAGAGAAAAGAATGGCATTACTTATTAAGCGTCACTCGTAAGTATTTTTTCAATATGTGATTCTATAGTGAAGATGATGGAAAGCGTTATACCACGAGGTCCGAAAATGACCTTGAGGAATTCATTTCCAAGCCCAAATCACATACTGTGTCAGATCGTGTAGATTGCAGGCTGGCGCCTGTTATGAATTTATTTGTTTTCCCATAGAATCTTCAGTGTTCTCTACAGGCGACAGATTAGAGAACCTGGCAGAGCCGTCAAGGATGTGTACATTCGTCAAGGAGTTTATGGTGTGAATAGCAGAGTGGGGTCTTGCGTTGCTCGCCTGGAATATTCTATATGGTGTGCTGATCGTTAACAGTACGACAACAGTTGCAATGTGGCACTCGAGAATCGCTGCTTCCGGTAACATTTCACCAGGTCCAGAGACAAAGGCAAGCCTTATCACTGAACATAGAATGCCAGTCATTGTCCCAGCTGCTTCTGGCTGTACATGATACAAGTGTCTGTTGCCTGTGTCGCGGTGGTACACTATGCGTAGAAACTCAACACTTCAATCGTCCAGTAATCAGCTCTCCAGGGTTCGAGCTGCCAGTATTCACTGCTTGGATTTTAGATGTTGTCACACCAGCCCTACGATCTTCTTTTATTGTACTGCCTGTGGAAGGCACTGTGCCTGCTTTTCACGCAACGCACTCTGTCCCTCTCATTCCTACTTATTCGGTATGATACTCCCATGTTCCTCATGCCGAAGATGGCGACAAGTTGCCTGTGCACGTCCTCTGGGGATGCTGAGTTGTGATATCCACCATAGATGTTACAGTTTCATTAGCTATACCTACCACTCGTCATGTTTTCCCAGCATTCCTTATTTGTAGTAACAATTTTTTTTCTGAATTGGAAAAATATTGAAAATAAACTCGAATAAGGATGTAATTTTAATGGAAAGGTATGAAACTACTGGAGTATTACAGTCACTTTTTAGGATACTGCAGACTGGTCAATGGAACATAGTCATGCAGTCACGTGTTGTATGCAAGAGACGTTTCTTCCCTAGCGGGTGTAATGAAAATGCACTTCATTTGCTGTATATTGTCCTGAGCTGCATCTATAACAGATTAATTACTGCTGACGCGAGGCGTTTGCAGAAAGCTAATCAAACAAACAGGGTGATTCAGCTGACCCAATCTGTGGGTTTTATGCAACCCGCAACGCCATAATTGCAATGAGCAAGATTTTCATACACTCCTCCTCGCTACACACAATCTGTTAGTCCTACAGACAAAATGACAAGGACCTTTTTGTAGGAAATTTAATGTAGTTAAATGAGATACGTTTTTTCAAGAGGCCTACCTCTCGACTTATTTAAGAAAAGTGAACAAAAGCGACCTACAATCGCGTTTTCATTTCATGACTCGAAAACCGTGGCCTCCAGCGAAAACGTATCTTACAAAATTTAACTACATTACATTTCCGACGAAAAGGTCTTGTTCATTTTGTCTGTAGGACTAATTGCTAGCATGTAGACAGCGAGAAAATACAAAAAACCCGCATGCGTCTTTTCAGCCTTTGCGGGTTGCATAAAACGCGTAAGTACGGGCACCTGAATCACCTCTGTATGCCTACATCCTGCGTACAGTAACTCTAGCCACGAATTTTATTGCTGTACATTCCATTGTCAACAAACTTTTGACAAATTCACACTTTATATGGTTTGCAACTGAGTAATTCCAGTAAGAATTTCAACTTCTGTTAATATGTCTATGAAAGTTGTCCAGAAACTACCGATCGGTCGCGAAATGGAAACCACATTCAAAATGAGGAACATTTTATTTGCAACAGTTAGGTACACCTTCTACCTGCTTCTACACATAGTCGCCGCTCCAACTTCGAGTTTTGTCTTAGTGTTGTATCAGCTTTCCAATATTTTCGTCATATAAAGCAGCCGCCTGCGCTCTCGGCTAGTTACCTGTACTGGTTTGCAGCTCGTTGTCTGTGGAAAAATTTTCTCTTCATAGCCAGCGGTTCTTGTGGGCAGAGATGAGACTCAGGGGGAGCCAATTACGGACTGTATTGTGGGTGTTGAAACACTTCTCTTCGGAAACGCTGCAGGAGCGTCTCATTGCCCCTGCAGTGTGCGACCGAGAATTGACATGAATAAAGAACTGTTCGACAGTTGTGTTATTTGGGCTGCATGACACAGGCGAAATCTCTAACCAGGCCCTCATACTTGCTGGAGACGCTATTCCCTACGCATCTTTACGTGCTCACTGTTCACTCAAAACTGAAAAGAGCGACCCGACACAATCGATGAGCATACTAGAGACATTGCCCAACGCATCTGTGCAAAGCTTTACCGGATTTTTCCAGTGGTTTCCATATCGCGAGCGATCGGAAGTTACTTTCTGGACAACCCTTGTATGTTGCTTTCAGATTTAAAACACCACCTCCATTCCATCCACGAAATAACCATTGTGGAGTAATGCGACCTGTTGCGGTAGCTACATTTCACACGTCTACAAAAACACTGTGAATCTGCGATATTAGGTAGTGACTCGCCGTTTCCCGTAGAATGTGTACGGGGCGCATGCTGGCCTAAGCCCGACCTGTCACTCGGCTTTGCCCGGTGATTCTCGGAAGTACCCCGAACAGCGCGATGTATCATTTACCATTTCAGTGCGGCATTTTTCGGTTCTGCATAGCTCTCTTTATACCCTTCACTGTTCTTTGAGGAAAAAGAGGCAGTCCAGCGACCTTCCGCCACAGTCCTTCAAAATGAATGGGAATGACAGCAGAGAGGTATGAGAATTCTCAGTTCGCGTAAGCGACAGGAACTCCATATTTGCTATGAAACAGTATTACGATACCATTCACAAAGAATTTAAAGATTTAGTTGACAATGAAAGAGAGAAAAATTACGATCGTCAGAAGGGTTCATTGTTGTGCAAATTATGCAAAATTTTCAGGCATGGAGCAAGTGAAGAAATTGGTGGCGCAATTAGTAGAATTGATGAAGTCGCATGCGTTATTCAGTTGTCAGTTGCAACAGTGTACAGTTGAAAAGACTGGAGAGTATGGAGACTTCGTATACTTATGCAAAGTATGTAGGGGCATGCCTGGAACGATGTTTAGATTTAAAACTCACTATTGTGGGATTAACTGCACACTACCCGTCTTAAGACGTTATCAGATATTCTTTCTGATTTGGTGGGAATGCACTTAGAAAGAAGGGACACATTCTCAGAAAGACGGCAAAGTTCGCTAAGCTCACTGGTGTTAAAGAGAACGTGAGATTTGAAGAAATCTTTGCTGCTTTGAAAGAATTACAAGGATCGTTGCCTAAACGTTTTTAGGACTCTGCCAATCTCACACGTGTTTTCAGACTGCTTTCGGGACCATTTGCTCTTGAAAGTGGCCGTGCCATCGGCGGATGTAAATGTTTGATCTGCGAGATAATTCCCGTTTTAAGGACATTATCATTAACGTGGAAACTATCTGGGATGTCTACATTGCTTTCGTCAGTTAGAGCTTCCACGTCTCGCTAATGAGGTTGCAAAAGTCCTACAATGTTCGTGTCTACAGATGCGTATGAAAGACGATTTCCACGTTTTGAAGTTAAATAAGCCACGATTACGTGGCAGCCTGAGTGTCAAAATCCATGAAATTATCTGGGTCTGTCCGTATGCCCGCAGTTTTGTAAACAGATAAATATTATATGTAGCGCGCAAAAAGTAATTAAATAGTACTGTAAATTTGTTTGGTTTTTGAGCTATGGTGTTGAGAAACGTGAAATATAAAATCAAATCGTATGCACTGCTACTGCACTGCCATTCAAATGCGGCTGTCAGACAGCGAAGCGTGGTGGTGGGCGAAATGTGCCAGACGGGTTGAGCGCTATTGTACTCGGGCCAGGAAACCACTCGTGAGCCGAATTATTGGCCACCCTTGGTGTAAACAATTCGGCTGGCGTCACCTGCAAATAATGGGTTGGTAGCACAGGTAGTGAGTAACCCGCCAGGGTAGTCGAGAGCGCTAACGCGCTGCTTCCTGGACTTGGGTAGGCGTGCCGGCCCCAGATCGAATCCGCCCGGCGGATTAACGACGACGGCCGGTGTACCGGCCAGCCTGGATGTGGTTTTTAGGCGGTTTTCCACATCCTAATAGGTGGATGCCGGGCTGGTCCCCACGTCCCACCTCAGTTACACGACTCTCAGACACAGTACGTACAGTTACGATAACGCTGTGTCCAGCCTGGCGCTGTGGTTACCGCACCTGCCTGGCACGCACGATATCACGCGTTCGAATTCCGGTCCGCCACACATTTTCAATCGTCGCCCTTGATCTCGATGCAGCTGGCAGCAGTGATCCCCTTCCTTTCCTTTCCTTTCTTCCCCTCTCCACCCTCAATTTGCATATAAAGTCTTGAGTTTGGTTCTCGTTTACGCCTTTAGAGATTCTGCATTAAGAATACTTGCAACGAGATGTTGCACCTTTTTAAACTTAAATGAGATGTTAAGTAAACTATCAGTGAGGCGCATGTCGCCAAAGTGACGTGAATTCAAAAGGCTCGCAGAAGTTGCGGATGCGAACGACACATCTGAGAGGCGTGCTGCTCGGTCTACAAACCGAAAGTGGAGGTCACGGCTTTGCGTTCATCAGGCTGAGTTCGTGAGCTGCCGACTGAAGACAGCTATTTACGTCTTTCATGTAGCAGGGACGTGACAAAAATGTCCCTTGTGTTTAACAATAGCTCTTAACTGAAGTAACAAGAAAAGAACGGAAACAGGAAGGGATTGCCTTACGCTCAGTTATCGAAGCTCGATTAAGTAGCAGGTCTCAGACCGGGAACAAATGCCAAAGTAAATCTTCTCGTTGTCATCGGACGCTACGAATTAAGAAATGATTGTGCTTGTCTCCACTGAACAGCAGACAAAGGAAGTCACTGGTAATGTTTAACATTTTATTAGGGTGTTAATTATGGGGCTGAGACCTCAATGAGGCGACTTTACTTATGCAGAGCAGTTCAGGCGTGGCTCTGGTCTTTTGGAGATCGCCAGAGAAATGCGCGACGTCGTAATACGGTAATAACACCTGGATGAGCAGCGTTTGTGGGAAAACTTGATTAAAATATGATTAAATCACAGAAAGAGAGCAGGCATCCTCACGAACCAGAGCTCTTAAATAGCTGTACACGTGGTGGCAGCACGCTGTTTCACAGTTGCAGCTACAGTGAAAACCTCCATATTTGCAGTGTTTGGTAAGAAACTAACCGGGTAAGGACGCCGCATTGCTTTAATAATGAGCAGTGCCAACTTTACTACAACGTACTGTACGAAATCTCAGTTTAAGAGCCATTAGTGTACTCAGCTGACAAACTAGCAGAAATTCTGCATTTGTTTATAAATATTTTATCGTCAGGTTCTTTAAATTACGAAATGTATATACGTTAAGTGGACAAACCATTGTTTATAAATTCTTAGCTCTTATATCTACTTCACAATTTTTGACTTTTTAATTCGTAATTCAAGTTTGTATTCCGAAAGGCATGGATTCCCAGTTATTTTACTTCCTTCCACACGCTGCTTGTACATAATACACTCCTGGAAATGGAAAAAAGAACACATTGACACCGGTGTGTCAGACCCACCATACTTGCTCCGGACACTGCGAGAGGGCTGTACAAGCAATGATCACACGCACGGCACAGCGGACACACCAGGAACCGCGGTGTTGGCCGTCGACAGGCGCTAGCTGCGCAGCATTTGTGCACCGTCGCCGTCAGTGTCAGCCAGTTTGCCGTGGCATACGGAGCTCCATCGCAGTCTTTAACACTGGTAGCATGCCGCGACAGCGTGGACGTGAACCGTATGTGCAGTTGACGCACTTTGAGCGAGGGCGTATTGTGGGCATGCGGGAGGCCGGGTGGACGTACCGCCGAATTGCTCAACACGTTGGGCGTGAGGTCTCCACAGTACATCGATGTTGTCGCCAGTGGTCGGCGGAAGGTGCACGTGTCCGTCGACCTGGGACCGGACCGCAGCGACGCACGGATGCACGCCAAGACCGTAGGATCCTACGCAGTGCCGTAGGGGACCGCACCGCCACTTCCCAGCAAATTAGGGACACTGTTGCTCCTGGGGTATCGGCGAGGACCATTCGCAACCGTCTCCATGAAGCTGGGCTACGGTCCCGCACACCGTTAGGCCGTCTTCCGCTCACGCCCCAACATCGTGCAGCCCGCCTCCAGTGGTGTCGCGACAGGCGTGAATGGAGGGACGAATGGAGACGTGTCGTCTTCAGCGATGAGAGTCGCTTCTGCCTTGGTGCCAATGATGGTCGTATGCGTGTTTGGCGCCGTGCAGGTGAGCGCCACAATCAGGACTGTATACGACCGAGACACACAGGGCCAACACCCGGCATCATGGTGTGGGGAGCGATCTCCTACACTGGCCGTACACCACTGGTGATCGTCGAGGGGACACTGAATAGTGCACGGTACATCCAAACCGTCATCGAACCCATCGTTCTACCATTCCTAGACCGGCAAGGGAACTTGCTGTTCCAACAGGACAATGCACGTCCGCATGTATCCCGTGCCACCCAACGTGCTCTAGAAGGTGTAAGTCAACTACCCTGGCCAGCAAGATCTCCGGATCTGTCCCCCATTGAGCATGTTTGGGACTGGATGAAGCGTCGTCTCACGTGGTCTGCACGTCCAGCACGAACGCTGGTCCAACTGAGGCGCCAGGTGGAAATGGCATGGCAAGCCGTTCCACAGGACTACATCCAGCATCTCTACGATCGTCTCCATGGGAGAATAGCAGCCTGTATTGCTGCGAAAGGTGGATATACACTGTACTAGTGCCGACATTGTGCATGCTCTGTTGCCTGTGTCTATGTGCCTGTGGTTCTGTCAGTATGATCATGTGATGTATCTGACCCCAGGAATGTGTCAATAAAGTTTCCCCTTCCTGGGACAATGAATTCACGGTGTTCTTATTTCAATTTCCAGGAGTGTATAAATAACGGTAGGTGACCTTCTACATACGTCCAAATTTATGTAAATATCCTTGCCATCCTAACTTGAGTACTAAATAGTACGTCGCTTGACTTGTCGCACATGGGATCTTTCTAGAGCAAGCAACTCGTAATGCCATTTTTTCCATTTTGTTGCATTAAGGTATTATGTATATTTCTGTAATGTTCCAGTTAGAAACTGTACAAATCTGTGATAATTCTTCGAGGGGTTTGAATCGTCCCTCTGTCTTCCATGGATCCAAACTGGTTAGACTTCCAATACTATAAATATTACTCTTCTTTTATTTCAAAATATTTTGTTATGTTAATTAGTGGAGGAAGCGTATTTACATTTGGGCTGTCTGACAGCATCTTGAAAGAAAGAATCGCCGACATCTGATTGTCGTGATAAATGTTATGGACATCAGGAATTACTTCCAGTTTTTATTAATAATACTGAATTCCTTCGTATATTATAACCGTTCTGATGCAAACCGTTTGTATTCAGGACTCAGTCTAAGGAAATAAACAATGTGTCAAAGGCTTATGATTGCGAGAAGACTGAGATAATAGCCGGATTTAGTGCTACAACCTCTTAAACCGTGTGTCGTCAACGTAATACACAACGAACGAAATCCTGATTGCACGTAGGCGATGGGAACCAGTAGTTACAGTCAACATGACAGTACTGATCGAAGCATTTCGTTGACAAAAGATGGGACGATCACGTTGCACTGAAAATCTAAGGGATATTGTAAATCATATTCGGTTGCATCAGCAAGTCGGTAGTAAGCCTAATTGTTTAGGTAGGGTCTAATTTTTCACTCCTTATCAGGAACCGAAAGTAAGACCCGTATCATTCTGCAGCCATCTCAGGACGGTTTGAGTAAACTTTCTGACCACAAGAACATTTTTTCAGTAAATATCATTCACCATCACATACAAATAAGTCTGTCTAATTTACAAATCGTTTTTGGTGTACCAGGCGGTCAGCCAATTTTTGTACTATCATCCCAGTACCAGCCTTTTATGTCTCCCCATGTTGCCGATGACTACCGTACGTTTTCCCGGTTTCCGGGGAGGGAAGAAAAAAGGGAATGAGGGTGGAGTTTCTTCAGACGTCTGAGTGGTATGATGCGGCCCACCGCAGCTTCCCGAAGTTTCTACTTGTAGTTATTTTCCTCTGCCTTAAACTTGCACTCGCCGTCCTCATTTATTTGTTCCATATTTTCCAATGTCTGTCGATCACAAGAGAACTGATTAAAATCATTACAGAGGTTGCAAAGAGTGCGCTAGAAAAGCATAGACTGTTAGGACAGCGCTTCTCTACTTTAGGTGGCGAAATGACAAAATTGCAATTGATTTACTCAGTAATAATCAATGGTGAACGCTGACGTACCATGCCCACTTCTAAACGTGTTCCTCGGCCATAGCCAAATTTTTATATAGAAATGTATAACTAACTGAATCTCACCCAAGGTTATTCCTTGCTGCTAAGTACAGGAATAGCAAAGAGTATGGAAACACCGCAAGATACGCACGGTTGAACGTATATATAGAAATGCTAGTCAAGCCTGCACGTTGCACTGCTGTATTTGTCTACGAACGGCCGCTTTGCCGTGTCTTCAGTGTGTTGTGTCCGCCGTGGTCAGAAGAGTGTTCTGTGTTGTTGTTAGTGCATTATGTCGGAGCTAATTCAAGTCGTAAATGGGAAAACCGTTGATGCTCGTATGGTGTCCAAGTGTTTGCAGTTTCAAGGGGCACCAAATCGCATGTCTATACCGCATGCACAAAAACCTGAAGAACACTATCCGCTAAGTCACAACGGGGACGAAAGTGTGTGATGGATACAGACGATACTGAAGAGGGCTGTGACAAAAAACGAGAGGACAACAGCTGCAAAAGTCACTGCAGGACTGAGTGTTGCACTCGAGAACTCTGTCAGAATTAAAACAACACAAAGGAAACTCCATAAGCAGGGAATTGTAGAGCGAGCTGGAATTACAAAACCTCTCATGACTGATGCAAGTGTTCGTAACAAGAAAACGTTGTGTGGAAGCCATAAAATCTGTAAAATCTGGATTGTAGAGCAATGGGAGAATGTCTGTAACATGGCAGTGGCTCAGTGATGATTTGATCAGCAATATCGTGATATTAAATGATTACTATGGCTATTTTGCGCTGTCGCATTACTACCAAACATTATGTGAGCGTTTTGGTTGATCAGGTCCATGCCATAGTACAATGTTTGTTCGTCACTGGTGATGCTGTGTTGTAAGACGAGAGGGCACCTGTTCATACAGTTCGCATCATAGATAACTGTTTTTATGAGCACGATGGTAAATTGTCACATGCCGGCCGCGGTGGCCATGCGGTTCTAGGCGCTTCAGTCTGGAACCGCGTGACCGCTACGGTCGCAGGTTCGAATCCTGCCTCGGGCATGGATGTGTGGGATGTCCTTAGGTTAGTTAGGTTTGATTAGTTCTAAGTTCTAGGCGACTGATGGCCTCAGAAGTTACGTCGCATAGCGCTCAGAGCCATTTGAACCATTTGAACCAATTGTCACATCTTCCCTGGACACCACAGTAACCAGATGGCAATGTTGTTTTTGTGGTCTACTTTGGAGACATGGGTGCGTGATCGATGTCCACCTTCTAATACACTCTTTTACTACGTTCTATCTAAAAATGTTCGATTAACATGCTCGTGGATTACGAGCCTCTGTTAAGTCAATGTTGTTGTTGTAGTGGGCACCTACCTTTGTTTATTTCGACGACTTTTTTCCACTAATTAAACGCTAATTTAGATGCATAATATTAATTGTTTTCCTGAAGAATTTCCTGGAGTCATTGTGAAAAGTCGATGATATTAAATAATTTACTCCAGCACATAGTCTGTATTTTGTGTTAATGCTTATATTGTTCCAGAATATTCGTACAGCGCATGTCTCAAAGAAACTGGCTTTACATATTATGTACTCGAGCTCGCAGGAAAAAACTACCATTCAACTCCTACACCCGACGAGTTCTTAGGCTCACTGCCTATATAGTTTTTTGACAGTCAAGTTCTTTGAAAATATTGTTCAACAAAGTCATATTAATTGAGTTACAATTGAAATCGTTTCTTTCATAAGAAATAACAGTTACAATTTGGAATATAATAATGACTGTTAATAAGAAAAGTTGTTTCTAAAATTGCTATTCGAAATTAATATCAAAATTCAGTTTCAGAAATGTGACTAACAATATGTGACACAAAATAATTAATTTTTCGTTAATTGCAATGGGAATTCGAACATATTTTGGAGTACTTTACATAACGCGGAAATAGATTTTGAGGGTAAAATTTTACATAATAATCTCGTTTTGCCTAAACTATCGAAATAAACTCTTGAATTTGTAATTACAGAATGAATTACAATGAATCTGTTTTTAGTTTTTATAGAAACATAATCTCTTGAGAGTGAATGTAACTCTGAGTGCGTCAGTTACCAAAACGTCTACCAAAAACATTAATTTTCCCTTTTTATACAATAAAACAATCGAAGTTTGACAATTAATTTACCATTTAATAACTAGACTGATATTAGCACGAAAATTTCTGTGCGATTATTGTCTGTTGGTTACACGAACGAAAGAATTAGTTTTTCTGTAAATTTCGTAAAATTTATGGTTACAATAAGATTCCTTCCACTAATTAAAGATTCGTGCTAACTGTATTTAAATGAGATGTAGTGGGATAAATGGGTGAATTACAATGCTACTTGATACAATAAAAAGCACCAAAAGCTTTATTTTAACATTTGCTGTACTGTGAAATGTGTATAGTATATGATACATAAAGGCGTGGCACCGAACAATCCAAACAGGGTTTCCTGTAGCATGTCGTATCAGAAGCTCCATTATCGTTACATCAACTTGCCACTATTTTGTAAGAGCAACGGCATACGATTTCCTAGAAAACCATACACGGCCATTATTCATCCATTCCAAGACGGCTGGAGGCTGTTCTGAATACCAACGGTTTTCGCACGCCATATTATGCACGTTAATATGTCGTGCTTTCGGTCTCATTAAAAAGTACATTAATAAAACACTAAAGCAGCAGCACAATCTTCTAAAGACGTGAAGAATAGACCTGATGTCAATTATTAATTCCCAATGTGTCACTGCATATTCCGAATTGTGAAGCTAAATTATTTTTCAGTCAGACTTTCACATTCTGTGACACGTAGTACAAATTAATATCCAGAAATAGCACACAAAGCTGGTTGCAGCAAGCTGAAGTTGCGATATTCGTTTAATGCAAGTAGCTCTGCCACGCTTTCAGCAAAAAAGTAGCTCTCACGAATACTGTAAATCCGATAGTGTGTCGAATAATGTGTCGAAGACTCGAAGACACAAACTGTCTGGTTCTATGGCTAACATACTGATTTGAAGAAACAAGAATTGCAGCTTAAAGGGTACTTACTAAATGCTCACTTTCAGCACCAAGGCTGCTGGAAAAATTGGGATTGGATAAAAATATACAAACAACAGAAACATAACCCATTACCATGCCTAATACGTAGAAGGAAACCGCCTGGCGTTCAAAACAGCCTTCAGTCGTCTCACAATGGATAACTGCAGGTCCTGAATGGCGATCAGTGGAATATTATACCTTTCTTTCTGAGAAATACTGGCAATTTCAGGTAACGACGATTGTGATGGATAGCGATGTCGCACCCTTCCTTCCGAGATACATACCAAAATCTCAATAATAATGAAATATTATCGTGGTGCTCACAGAACCAGTTCTGAGCTTGCGAGCAGTCTGAACATGGGCCGTGTCGTCTTGGAATACAGAACGACCTTTGGGGAACAAATATTGTATCGTGAGTTGGATCTGTGAAACAACATCCATTCGACCAAATTTCTTTCCTCCATCAATCTACAGCCCACATAGTCCAATTTTTACGGCTTAGGCACCACGGTTTACATTTACGGGTGTTTGCATCACTAATGAGTGGTTCTGAAATTCTAGCTACTCTTTCGGTTCCCAGTTTCTGGAGTTCCCTTAGTCTTGTTTTCTTGCCGACAGTGTTCACGACATTCAATTCTGCAGTGTTGTCCACTTATATTGCGTTGCAATGGTCTTCAACGACCGCTTGTCACAGTTGCTTGAAACACACATTTGTCCGCTTTGTGACTTAGTGGATAATGTTTTTCGGCTTTCCCTGTATACGGTGTATGTCTTAGAAACGGAGGCCCTTGAAACATTCAGCTCCTCTGTTACGGAATGCCCACCATACAAGCATCAACGATTTTCTCGCGTTCTAAACCACTTCACTCCGTCATAATGCACTCATAATTGCAAAGAATACTGTTCTGACCACGACTGACACTTTCGACGTACCAGCAAGTTTGGTTTTCAATAGCATTTAAGTTCAAGCATGCACTTCTTGCAGCGTTTCCACATTGTAGTCCTACCTTCCTATGTGTGGCAGCTAAATTATTTGACTTTTGTTCTTAACGCTAGTAAATATTAAAATTCAAGAGGCAGGTAATAAATATCTCTAGGCGACACGCGAGAATTTGTATGAGTATCTGTTTCATCACTGTAATTGAAAAATAGATATCAGCAGCTTACGTATAGAGAGGGCACATGTGCGTCAAGTTCACCTCACGACTGAACGAGAGTGAGGTTTCTGGTTGAAAATGCAGTTTTTTGCTAAATAGTTCCACAGATTTACGAATTCTAGAACTGAAGATTCCACTGAGAATGAACTTCGCTGAAGAAGGGTTGCCTGCGTGTATCTACAAAAATAACCGTACCGAAAGAGCAACCAGCACGGACGATCTGTAGAGAGGCCAGAGAAACGTGTTGCCCCCTAATTGGCCAGCAGCCTTCTCAGCAGTTGCATCGACATCTCCATCTACGTGATTACTCTGTTATTAACAATAAAGTGCCTGGCATAGGATTCAATGAACCACTTTCAAACTTTCTCTCTACCGTTCCACTCTCGAACGGCGCGCGAGTAAAACGAGCTCTTAAATCTATTGTGCGAGCCCCGATTCCTCTGATTTTATCGTGATGATCATATCACCCTATGTAGGTGGGTGCTAACAGAATGTTTTCGAAATAGGAGGAGAAAATTGGTGACTGAAATATCATGAGAGTATCCCATCGCAACGAAAAACGCCTTTGTTTTAATGATTGCCACTGCAATCCGCGTGTCATGTCTTTGACACTATCTCCTCTATTTTGCGATGTGCTCGTTCCAATTTAGGTTATTTGTATTTGTAATCCCTAAGTATTCAGTTGAATTTACAGCCTTCAGATTTGTGTGACTTATCACGTAATCGAAATTTAGCGGATTTCTTTTACTACTCATGTGAATAATTTGAAAACTTTCTTTGTTCAGGGTCAACTGACACTTTTCGCACCACACAGATATCTTATCTAAATCATCTTGCAATTCTTTTTGGTCATCTGATGACTTTACGAGATGGTAAATGACAGCATCATTTGCAAAAAAATTTAATACAGCTACTGAGATTGTCTCCTTTGTCGTTAATACAGATCAGGAACAATAAAGGGCCTATAACACTTTCATTGGGAACGCCGGATGTCACTTCTGTTTTACTCAATGACTTTCCGTCTAATACTACGAACTGTGACCTTTCTGAGAGAAAATCACGAATCCAGTCTCAGAACTGAGGCGATATTCCAATAGGGACGCAGTTTGGTTAGAAGGCGCTTGTGAGGAATGGTGTCGAAAGCCTTATGGAAATCTAAAAATATGGAATCAATTTTACATCCCCTGTCGATAACACTCCTTACTTTACAAGTATAAACAGCTAGTTGCGTTTCGCAAGAAAGATATTTTCCGAATTCGAGCTGACTATGTGTCAATAAATCGTTTTCTTCGAGGTACTACGTAATGTTGGAATACAGTATGTGTGCCAAAACACTACTGCAAATCGACGTTAGTGATATGGGCATGTAATTCAGCGGATTATTTCTGCAGGTGCAATAGTCTTGATGATGGACTGATCTGACGTTGTAACATGCGTCAAGGTGCCCTACCTCTGGATGTTCGAAGGAAAGAGAAAATTACTGTTGTGATCTTATCCCAGAGTGCTTACAGGTTTTCCGTGTTGCTTACTGAACAAAAAATTTTGGAGTTAAAAAATTCACCATTCGCATCCGAAGATGCGGACAATTAGAGAGGATATCGTCATCAGGAGGGTCTGAGGGTCTGGTATACTACGGGACAGTGTGTCGAAGGTTGAATACATTGGCTGAAGAATTTAAAAGGGAACTGGAAAGATCGAAGTTAGCTTTAGCGGAAATTAACGAAGAACGGTGACATACAGAACAGGACCTCGCCGTCAGCTCAGAACAGGATTATAAACAAATTATCCGTCCGGGAATCGAACGCTGCCCCTTGACCGACAGTTAGCAAAGGTAACCACAAGACCACGAACAGCTGACCACTCCGAAACTCTATTTACGGCGGGTAGTGAGGGGTACTTCTGGTACGCCTTTCGTTTCTTCCCTCCCTGTTTCATTCGTTGAAGGAACATAGGAGAAGCAATAGTCGATAAAACCTCGACATCAGCGGTAATTCCTCGGACTTTGTCGTCATCGTTATTTCTCGAGATGTCTGTGAAGGATGTAATATGTAGATCTAGACCTTTTGACATGTACTCTCTGAGAATTTCAACAGTAAATTCCTCAGTGATACACAAAACCTTTTTGTAGCGTCTAACACTTTTGTTTGTTGATCATCTACATACCATTCTTTCGGTTTCTCGGCGATCCCATAGCAATGGTTATCCTTCTACACTGAATATTTTATATACACGTAGGCTTCTGCGGCCATTGTCGAATCCAACAAAAATTTTCTGGATTTGTGACCGAACTGCCAATGCAAATACATCAAAAAAAGTTTTGCATGAGCCCAGTTCCCAGAACTCCTACTGTGGATATTGTATCTTAGACACAGTCCCTTTGACTGTTCGGAGATGTCAAAGTTGTAAACAACAATGCATGAGCAGCGCCTATTAGAAGGAGTGGGTCCGACAGCCGCTCAGTTCCTGTCACTCCACCAGGAAGGAAGTACACGGCTCATGCTGTCTCTAGTTTAAGCATGCCTCGATGGTCAGTACCGCGGTTCGATCGCGTCTACATTGTTACTTTGTGCCAGGATGTGCTCTCAACAAGGGAAGTGTACAGGCATTTCGGAGTGAACCAAAGTGATGTTGTTTGGGCTCGGAAGAGACACAAAGAGACAGGAACTGTCGATGAAATGCCTCGCTCAGGCCGCCCAAGGACTACTACTGCTGAGGATGACCGCTACCTACGGATTATGGCTCAGAGGAACCTGACAGCAACGCCACCATGTAGAGTAATGCTTTTCGTGCAGCCACAGGACGTCGTGTTGCGACTCAAACTGTGCGCAGTAGGCTGCATGATGCGCAACTTCACTACCGTCGTCAGTGGCGAGGTCCATCTTTGCAACCACGATACAATGCAGCGCGGTACAGATAGGCCCTACAACATGAGGAATGGACCGCTCAGGATTGGCATTATGTTCTCTCCACCGATGAGTGTCGCATGTGCCGTCAACCAGACAATCGTCAGAGACGTGTTTGGAGACAACCCGGTCAGGATGAACGCCTTAGAAATGCTGTCCAGCGATTTCCCTGCTGTTTTGGGGTGGCATTATGTGGGGCCGACGTACACCTCTGGTGGTCATGGATGGCGCCGTAACAGCTGTACGACGTGTGAATGGCATCCTCCAACCGATAGTGCTACCATACTGGTTGCGTGTTGGCGAGGCTTTCGTCTTAACGGATGACAATTCGAGACCCCATCGTGCACATCTTGAGAATGACTTCCTTCAGGAGAACGACATCGCTCGATTAGAGTGGTCAGCATGTTCTCCAGACATGAACGTTATCGAACATACCTGCGATATATGGAAAAGGGCTATTTATGGACGACGTGACCCACCAACCATTCTATCTACACTGAATCGCCGTTGAGGAGTTGGACAATCTGGGCCAACAGTGCCTTGATGAACTTGTGGATAGTATGCCACGACCAATTCAGGCATGCATCGATGCAAGAGGACGTGCTACTGACTATTAGAGGTACCAGTGTGTATAGCTATTTCGACCACTACCTCCAAAGGTCTCGCTGTATGGCGGTACAACATGCAATGTGTGGTTTTCATGAGCAACGAAAGTGTGGAAATGATGTTTATATTGATCTCTATTCCGATTTTCTGTACAGGTTCCGGAACTCTCGGAACCGAAGTGATGCAAAACATTTTGTGATTTGTGTATATAAAACTAATGACGTTTCGATTCCTGTTGCAAGGGATAGTCTTCGGGTGTCTTTGTTTACTGCTTAATGGGAAAACTATGTTTCTTATATACCTGCAGACATGGCTGTTACCTAATTTTTGATAGGCTGTTTAAGATAAAGATGAGGGACATTAGAAGTCTTAATAGGTGCTTTGATTATTTCTTTTCATTGGTGGAAACCAAACGTTTTCATCGCTGTCTGCATTACTGCCGAGCAGGCATCAAGACGATTCTCCGAAGATGTTCTTCGCACAACGAAAGATACAGTTGGCAAACTACATTTTGCTAGAGTTTACGAAATCAGGAGCGAATGTGGGTTAGTGTATGTAGGCTAGACGCTGCGACTCATCAGCACATGGATATATGAACACGAAAGACATACCTACTAAGACCTCACAAGAAGTGAATGGTGGCAGAACACCAGGATGTGTGCGGTAAACATACTGATGTTGGTGAAGCACGTTTACTGGCGAGACAGTCTCTTACTTTCAGGACGAAGATTAGAGAGACAATAGAAATAACCAAGCGACCGACCATCATGAACAGAGAAGATGATTATTGACTTCCGAAGTCTTGGCTGCCAGTAATAACAGCGCTACCGGGACGATAGCTCACCTGAAGCTATACGTACAGGCGCGGGGAGACCGCAGCGCCCATAGGTACATACAGTACTGGCGCGCCTTGTCCGGCGCTAGAAAGCAGGAAAACAACGCCACGTCAGAGCTGCCGCCTGGTTTTCCATTCGCCGATTTCCATTAATCACAAGCAGTGATACAAACACCAATCAAAACGTCGGGTTTCCACCAATGAATAGAAATAATAAAAATACCAATAAAGACCTCTAATATCCCTCCTCTTCATCCTAAACAGCCTTTCAGAATTAGATAACAGCCATGTCTGCAGGTATATAAGAAACAAAGTTTTCTCATTCAGCCCAGATCTATGCCCTTCCTCTCTACTATGTCTGTCTGATTGCCTCCTTCCTCTCCCGCCGCCCCTTGTATGTTACCATCCATGACGTCAATTCCCACACCTTGTAACCCGCCACAGGTGTGCCCCAGGGCTCTGTCCTCCCCCTCTCCTCTACCTCCTGTACACAGCAGATATGCCCCAACCCCTGCCCCCCTTCAGTACACCTCCTGAAGTATGCCGATGAGACTGCCTTCCTTGTCCTCGTTCCTAACCTTCAACGGTGCCAGTGCCTTCTCCAGTCACCTTGACCATTGTGCCACGTGGTGTAACCAGTGGCTTCTGAAAATCAGTCCTTCCAAGACCCAGGAAATCATCGTAGGTCATACCACTCGCTCCTTCTGGCGCCTTAATTTTTCCCTTATCATCTGTGCCTGTCCTGCCCGCCTCACCCCCACCCTTACCTACTTTGGCCTCACCATTGACCGTCATCTCAGCTGGATCCCTCCTCTTCGCTCGATACAATCCAAAGCCCACAACTACCTCCAATTCCTCTCTGGCTGGACATGGGGGTGAACCCCTCTACCATCCACCACACCTACAGATCTGTAGTCTGTTCCATCCTCTGTTATGCCAATCCCACCTGGATATCTGCCACCCCCCCACTCTATAAGTCCCTCCTAATCCTCGGGAGTCATGCACTCTGCCTCGTCTTCTGTATATGCCTCCCGTACCCATTGTGGATCCTCTATCACTTGACTCCTTTCCCCAATCTGCTCCTTTTCCTAGACGGTATCGGTGTGCTCTACACCTCCCACCGCCTTGATCCCCCTCATCGCGTGGTTGTTCCTCTCCAACCCCTGCCTGGTGCTGCGCCTTCACCATTGTGTCCCTCTACCTTCCACCTTCACACCCTTCATCTCCTTTCCCAAGGTCGCTTTCACCAACTACCCCTCCCAGATGATGCCCTCTCTCCCTCCATTTGCCTTTCCTATCAACTCTGATCCTCACCACCCCCTCCCTCCCTCTGTCTTTTTCCTGGGCTTCCTCTCCCCCCCTCTTCCATACTGTTCTTTCCCAGCTATCCTCTCTTTGGCTCCCTTGTCTCCCCTGAGTCCTTTTGCTTCCCCTCTACTGCCGTCCCCACTCCTTCTCGCATCCGCTCTGCCCCCTCCGCTTTCTCTATCTCCTCTTCCTCCATCAGCTCTCCCCCTTTCTCTTTTCCACTCCCCCCACCTTTGTCCCCCTCATTGGTCCGGGTCCTCCCCCCCCCCTCACCATGTATTGCCGTGTCGCCTATAGTCCTGTTTTCAGTGAATGTTCAGTGTTTTGCGTCCCCTGTCTACTTACTATGTATCTTCATCCGCATCGTCGACGCCGTGTTTTTGTATTTTAAACTACGCAACTTTCCGCTATTTTACTGTTATTAACCAAGTCACCATTTTATCGCCTTTTTATATTGTTCGTTATCGTACCTTTGTTTGTTTCACTCTTCTCTCAGCATATTAAGCTGTTGTCAGCCCGCCCCCTCCCCCCCACATCAGGGGGGAGTAATCGAAAAACAATAAAGGAAAAATACCTCATTCAACAGTAAAAAAAAAAACCACCCTGAACAAGGTACCTTACAACAGGGATCAAAACGTCGGTAGTTTTACATATATTTATTATGCCATCACAACCCAGAAAAATTGTATTGAATGTGACAATAGCCGAGGAATCCTACGTTTATATGTATTTAACCAGCCAGTATGGGCAGGAAGTCTACGGAAATATCAGGTAGTCTGCCCTTTTTGAGGAGAGGCATGGACACTGGAGAAGTGCCGAAATTCTTACGGCTGACGTCCCATATAAAATCTAACAGGGAGAAGAATATCTGTGTACAAGCCAGCAAAGCTTTGTTACGAGAAAGGACCCGCCACATTCGAGTAAGTCTCGACACAAATAACAGGAAAATTTGCCAACTGCACCTCTTCCTTCCTGGAAAGCTGGACTGGATGTCTGGGACAAGACAATATGTTAACCTTTCAACAAGTTCGCGTGATAGTACCACCATCAGTGAGACGAGAAAGCAAATGCAGCAGAAAGCCACCGAGGAAGGACAGACGCTGGACACTCGACGGACGGTGGTTAAACTTCCCAGCCACATCTTAAGCAATGCAGCCACACAAATTCTGGCTAATGGGATGAATTTCGCAGTCGCACCAAAAGTAGTCCCGAAAGAAGACATAATCGAATCTATCGAGGCTTCGATTCGTCATCTACCACAAGCTGAGGTGGAGAAGATTAGAGAAGAAACAGTAAGGGTCCTGACCCATAAACAACCTCCGAAACAAAAAATCAGCAAGGAGCAACGTTATGATATCGTGCAACTGAAGAACAGGTGTCATTTAATAATAACATCAACATACAAGGGAAATGCGACCTTTGTGTTGGACACGAAGATTACAGCAAACGAATGGAGTGAACCCGTTTATAAGAAACTTAAGTGAGATTCGAATGCCAAGGTGATCAGGTATATTGCAAGCACTGCTAAAGCAAACTAAAATGAATTTCGACAAGCCCAGAAGACCCATCCCACAAGTTCCACAGGCATCAAGAATGTACGGTATACTGAAGGTCCATAAAGAAGCCTTTCCTTTACGACCGAATGTGAGTACCAAGGGAACTGGCTCCAAAGCTCCAACATATGCTCGGCCACAAAAACTCGTACATTAAGGACTCCACCCATTTTGTGGGCCATGCGAGGTTTCCGCGCTGTCTATGGCGTATTGTCACGGGCCGCGCGGCTCCCTCCGTCGGCGATTCGAGTCCTCCCTCGGGAATGGGTGTGTGTGTTGTCCTTGGTGTAGCTTAGTTTAAGATAGATTAAGTAGTGCGTAAGCTTATGACCGATGACCTCAGCAGTTTGGTCCCACAAGCCCTTACTGCAAATTTGCACTTTTTTTTCCATTTCGTGGAACTTTTAAAAGAAACGTATATGTCGGTGACAGACCTGATGGTTAGCTTCGACGTGAAGTCTTTATTGACGAACGTACCGGTAAAGACACAATGAACATCTTAGAGGAACGCATGGCACCCGATGTCTCCGATCTAGTGCGCCACTGTTTAGCCACCATAACGATCACCTATTTCAGGTGGAAAGGGCAATTTTATGAACAGACAGATGGTGTATCTATAGGATCCCCTCTCTCGCCTATTGAAGCAGACGTCTTTGTGGAAGGATTTGAAGAAACAGTGCTCCAGTCCGCACCATTACGTCCTGGATGTTAGCTCCAATAAGTTGACTATACTTTCCTTATCTGGCCACATGGAGAGGGAGAACAACGAAATTTCCACCAACACCTCAACCAGCAGCACAGCAGAATCCATTTCACTACGGAGATAGAAAAGAATGGAGTGCTTCCTTTCCTCGACATCGAAATTCACAGAAGGCCTGATGGTAAACCTGGCCATAGAGTATACAGGAAGCCAACCAATACTGACAGGTACCTGCATGCCGCCTCCCATCGTCACCCTACGCAGAATGGATCCGCTCTGCACAGTTTAATGAAGAGGGCTCAAAGGATTAGTGATGAGGCACATCTAAAGGGTGAACTAGCAAAATGTCAAGTCCATTTTCGTGCCAATGGTTATGGAATGAAAGATAGATAAAATATGGTGACAAAGAATGAAGGCAATAGAGTAGAGCAAAAGGAAGCGCAAAGCATAGTTCTATTATCATATTCTCTAGGTGTCACTGAACGGGTGGGCAAAATTCTCCGCCGAGAAGGCATAAAATATATTTTCCGAAGCGGCAACAGAATAAAAGACGTTCTTCGCACAACGTAAGATACAGTTGGCAAACCACATGTTGCTGGAGTTTACGAAATCCTGTGCGAATGTAGACTAGTGTATGTAGGCGAGAAAGGGCGACCTATCAGTACACGGATACCTGAAACCGAAAGATATATCCGACTAAGACAGCACAACAAGTGAGCAGTGGCAGTACACCAGGATGAGTGCGGCAAACATATCGATTTTGGTGAAGCACGTGTACTGGCGAAACAGTCTCTTAGTTTCAGGAGGAAGATTAGAGAGACAATAGAAATAGCCAAGCGACCGGCCAGCATTAACAGAGAAGACGGGTACCGACTTCCGACGTCTTGGCTGCTAGCAATAACAGCGCTACCGGGACGATAGCTCACCTGAAGCAACACATACAGACGCACGTGATACCGTAGCGGTCATAGGTACACTGAGTACTGGCGCGTCTCGGCCGGCGCTAGAAAGCAGGAAAACAACGCCACGTCAGAGCTGCCGCCTGGTTTTCCATTCGCCGATTTCCGCAAATTACAAACAGTAATACAAACACCAATCAAAACGTCGGGATTTCACGAATGAAAAGAAATAATAAAAACACCAACAAGGATTTCTAACATCTCTCCCCTTCATCCTAAACAGCCCATCAGAATTAGATAACAGCCATGGTTCAAATGGCTCTGAGCACTATGGGACTCAACTGCTGAGGTTATTAGTCCCCTAGAACTTAGAACTAGTTAAACCTAACTAACCTAAGGACATCACACACATCCATGCCCGAGGCAGGATTCGAACCTGCGACCGTAGCGGTCTCGCGGCTCCAGACTGCATCGCCAGAACCGCGCGGCCACTTCGGCCGGCGATAACAGCCATGTTTGCGGGTATATAAGAAACAAAGTTTTCTCATTCAGCTATAAACAAAAACACCCTGAATAAGGTACCTTGCTACAGGGACCGAAACGTCGGTAGTTTTATATACAGGGTGTAAATTTTAAGTTAACAAACCAGAATAACTCGGACAATAAGCTTCACACGAAAAAATATGTAGAACCCAAGTAGATTATTGTCGAGGAGGCCATCTGCTGGTGCTAAAATTAGCCCATCACCCCCACCCCCTGGGGGTGGGGTGGATGGCAACTTTAAAATTTCAAATGGGAACCCACATTTTTTATTACAGTATCAGATTCCACACAAAAACTACACACATTTTGTATTAAAAATTTGTTTTGATTCTTGGTAGTTGGCGCTGTAGTTCAAGAAAATCCATGTTCTCATTTTTCCGTGGAAAATGGTTACGGATAAATAAAAAATACTTACTTACTTCGTAAATTTTTATTCGCTGAAACTAAAAGCCCCCCTCTCTCCCCATAGGTCGGGATTTGAGAGAGAGGAATTAGAGTTTTACAAATGTTGACCCAACAAACAAAACTTATCTGAATCTGCGGAAAAAAATAATATTAACCCAGAAGGATTTTGTTGAATGAATATTTTATCCTCGTTCCTTGTATTTTAGACCAACGTTTTTTATGCTCTTTCATTCGTGGATATTCCTTCAGCCTGGCATCTGTTTTTCCTATAATTAGCGTTATTTGATTATTTCACATTAGGTCATTCCGGCTGTTTGCTCCTAAGTATTTTACGGTAGTCACAGCTTTCAGTGATTTATCGCCTACAGATCCGAAGTACAATACTTTAATTTACGTTAAGGCTCACATACCAACCCACGAATCATCGACCCTCCGCAGTTCTTTGTGCACTTCGCCATTATCTTTCGGCGTTGCAACCTTTCTATTGACCACAGCATCGTCTGCGTTCAGCATAATGAAGTTTACTTCGTTATTCATGAGATCTTTTATGAACTTGTATATTGAAAACAGAAACAGACGAATTAATTACACTAAGTTACCCCCAAAATTACCGTTACGACTATATATTTCGTCCCGTCTATAAATTATTTCTTAAGTTTGCCCCGCACGAGAGTCTGAAACGAATTACAAATCTGAGCCTGCGCTGGGTAAATTTTTGTTTTGTTCTATGAACAACAGAGCGGAAATGTATCGAACGACTTCCATAAATCAGGGAAAACGGCATCATCTGGATGCCTTTAACTACGGAGCTCTGGATCTCTCGAAGTAACAGAGTAAGAGGAGGTTGAAAAATCAGCCAACTACGTGCAACCTCTTCAGATATACACAGTTGCTGTTTGCAGTCATCTTTAAGATTTTGTAGCAGAGTAAGCTAAGTTTCGCAAGATCTTTGATTGCGAGACCAATATCGTTCTCATAAAACACACTAATGCATGATCGTAAATCAAGTTTGGTAATTATATAACCGCTTGATAACTTTTTTTTTTTTTTTTTTTTTTTATCATCAGTCTTCTGACTGGTTTGATGCGGCCCGCCACGAATTTTTCTCCTATGCTAACATCTTCATCTCATAATAGCACTTGCAACGTACGTCCTCAATTATATGCTGAACGTATTTCAATCTCTGTCTTCCTCTGCAGTTTTTGGCCTCTCTCTTGTACCATAGAAGTCATTCCCTAATTTGTAGTTCACAACCAGTTTTGGGGTAGCTTTAAGAAAAACACATGGAAACTGGACCCATATATTTCGTCATTTGTTGTTCCATGTAATTTACTTTATTACTTAACAACGATGTTACCATTGAAATTAAAAAAAGAAACATATTAAAAGCATCAGAATTCTCACAATCAAAACTTGAAAAGGCTCCATTCATTAAAAACCGATTTTAATGATTATACCATGAAGAACAAGGCTACAGCCTGGAAGTATACAGTTTCCAAAAACAAGAAAAGGTAACACCAACTAGGCGTGGCTACAAGCAGGGTCAAAGAACAGTTCTATCAATCAAATGAATTACAATGACAGCCATTAAATGTACTTAAATTTATAATTTTGGGTAACCGTTACACAGCTGTATATCCTTCATCGAAATACAAGAAGGATCACAAGTCACGCCACCAATTGTAGTTGTGGGAAGGCCGCTTAGCGATGTGTAAGCCTTAATAAAAAATTCCCTTAAGCAATAAAATACACTATCCCTCAAAACAGACAAGCTGGGAAGGTATAAAATTTAAATGTAAATTCCAACTGGTACAGTCCAACCAATTAATAAATATACAGTTGTCCAGAATTCAAGATTAGTTGAGAGTACATGCAGTTGAAACGTACTTCCAACTGGTACAAACAAGCAGAAACGTTGATAAGGACCTTCATAAATATGCAGTCACGGAAAATTCAAAGTAAGCTGAGAGCTACAACAGGTAACTATCACAGTCAATAAGGAACGAGCATCCAAGTTTCACAATAAGAGCAGTTAATTACTGATTGTGGACCAATGGAAGATTCGACAGCTTATATTTGTATGTAACAGGTCGTAATGCGCTGAGAATTAATGATAAGAATGCAAGGTTTACACGCGTAGTTAATGAGATATAACGAAGAGGAATCGTGGGCTTTGCAAACACGTCTTAAGCCCTCTGGACTTCTTAAATTTACCAAATCCAGCAAACTATTGGTTTCTTCTCAAGGGGCACCAGACTGCCGGCCAACCCAGACGCCGTGCGACGGGGGAAGTGCCAGCACAGAAAAAAGCAAACACGCCTGTGTTCTGCGCCCTGGGAACAGGGCGTTTGCCGCCAAAGCTACCCTCCCAACATAAATCAAATGAGAACAGAAATCTGCACAAATAATGCTAGACACAACTATGCCTAAGGAGTAGAATATGTGAACTAATGACACAAGCGGCTACCAGTACCGGTTCCAAGTCAATACTCCTTAAAATTACTATACTTCAGAAGTGAATATATCAGCGCCTGTTGAAGCAAAAATTCAAGCATACACATATAACAAGATTGCTTTCCGCCCCACAAAGTTTATGTTATAATTTAATTCACTTCATGGAACTTATAACGGGGAATATTCGTACACTTGCACGACATACGGCCTGGAACACAAATAGCGATTAGTAACACTGACCGATTGTCATTCACTCAGTCACTCTAAGGCGCATTAATATAACAAGTGAAATTCCACAGAGCATAGACAAGACCTTACAGTATCAAGTACTCAAAAATAATATAACAACACTTAACTCCATTCACGTGTGAAACAGCCATGAATTGCAGGGTTGATTCCAGCCAGTTATCTCCTCCAATCCCTGCAGGCGTTGATGCAGGTAACTTAAAATTTGAGCTTTCAGAGTTGACAGGGAACTCGCCGAGCAGGTGTCACGCTACGTCCGTAGGTGTTCCTGCATCAGGCCGTTACCAAGCCTTTAGCGAACTGGCAAGTCTTGCCCCCGACCGATTTAATCTTTCGCGGCCTGTCGAGACCCGCGCCGAACAGCCGGAGTCCCCCAAAAGCGACAACTTGCCAGCCACATGGTCTCGGGCTAACTCAATGCCCAGGCCCCGCCAAATCAACACACACACCTCGACGCGAAAGGTCTTATCTCGCGATACACGGGCGAATCGATATCGGCCAGCTGGTGGCGCAAATGGAATGACATACAGCCAAGATTGGAGCCACCACGGCACACTGACGCCTTAACAGGTGTCGCATCATGCCGTCCCTTCTCCTTGTCAGTGTTTCCCACATATCCCCTTACTCTCCGACTCTGCCAAGAATATCCTAATTCATTATCTTATCAGTCCACCCAATTTTCAACAATCGTCTGCAGCACCACATCTCAAATGCTTCGATTCTGCCGGCTGCTGTGGCCGAGCGGTTCTAGGCGCTTCAGTCCGGAACCGCGCTGCTGCTACGGTCGCAGGTTCGAATCCTGCCTCGGGCATGGATGTGTGTGATGTCCTTAGGTTAGTTAGGTTTAAGTAGTTCTAACTCTAGGGGACTGATGACTTCAGATGTTAAGTCCCTTAGTGCTCAGGGCCATTTGAACCATTTGAGCTTCGATTCTCTTTTGTTCCTGTTTTCCCAAAGGCCATGTTTCGCTACCATACAATGCTGTGCTTCAAGCTTACAGTTTCAGAAATTTGTCCATCAAGTTAAGGCCTATGTTTGATACTAGTAGACTTCTCTTGGCCAAGAATGCTCTTTTTGCTGATACTAGTCTGCTTTTGATGTCCTTCTTGCTCCGTCAGTCATTGTTTATTTTGCTGCCTAGGTAGTAGAATTCATTAACTTCATCTGCTTGTGAGTATCAATTCTGATTTTCTCGCTGTTTTAATTTCTGCTAATTCTCATTGTTTTCGTCTTTCTTCCGTTTACTCTCACTCCATATTGTGTATTCATTGGATTGTTCATTCTATTCACCAGGTTTGTAAATGTTCTTGACTTTCATTCAGGATAGCAACGTCATCAGCGAATCGTATCGTTGACATCCTGTCACCTTGAATTTTAATCCTACCTTTATTTGCATCATTGCTTCTTGGGTGTAGAGATTGAATAGTACGGGCGAATGACTACATCCTTGTCATACCCTCTTCAATCCGAGCAAATCATTCTTGGTCGTCCACTCTTATTGCCCTCTCGGCTCTTGTGTATTACCTATCTCTCCTTATAGCTTACCCCTACTTTTCTCAGAATTTCAAACATCTTGCACCATTTTACATTGTCGAGAAATCCTACGAAAAGTCTTGATTTTTTAAAATCTTCCATCAATAACGGCAACGTAAGAATTGCCTCTCTGGTGCCTTTACCTTTCCTAAAGCGTGAAACACTTCTTTGGCGTTCAACCAACAGTTAAGAACATCAGTTCAATGACCATTCCGGAAAACGGAAAATACCAGTGCTTTCAGCCATTTCTCCTTGTATCTGCCATTTCGTAGCCCGTGCGATGATGGTTCAAAAATGGTTCAAATGGTTCTGAGCACTATGGGACTTAACTTCTGAGGTCATCAGTCCCCTAGAACTTAGAACTACTTAAACCTAACTAACCTAAGGACATCACACACATCCGTGCCCGAGGCAGGATTCGAACCTGCGACCGTAGCGGTCGCGCGGTTCCAGACTGTAGCGCCAAGAACCACTCGGCCACTCCGGCCGGCTGCGATGATGGAAATGTGGAACCGTATTTGAATTGAGTATTTCGGCCTACCCTCTGTCGCCTTCGATATCGGACTTTATGTGATCGTTAAGCGACCGAATACTTGATTTCGATCCCCTCGCTAACTTTAAGTACCAAAACGGCTTAGGAGTTTGGACTGGCAGGACTTCAATGAGTTCATGGTATAGGGATCATCTAAACGTCCCTTGGTCCCGCCTTCAAACCACGCTACTGTTTAATTTTGAGTAAAAATTATCAGCAATGGCAGCCGAACACTTCCATCAGAAGAAGTCACCCTGGTTCTGCCAAAGGCACAATCTTGCCAAAGAGAGAGTGCAGCTGTAGACAGAGCATCAGGGCATTATCTGGCCATTGGGGTGGAAACTGCTGCTAAAAGGCGGAAAAATAAATAATGATCAACGGAATGAGTGTGCAGAAAAGACGAAAACCACAGCATCAAAGACACATGAGCTGCATCGCTTGTAGTTGAAAAAATTGTGATATCTCCATCGGCAAAATATTCTGCACTGGACCCCCATTCCGGTCTCTGGGAGGGGACTGCCAACGGGAAGAAGATTACGTGAAAATGGTAGGTCTAAGAAAGGGAAGCATTATAGGAGGCGTAGCTGGAATATTAGACATTTGAACATCGTAGGAAAGATAAAAAATCATAGAAGAGAAATTTCAGGGCCGGTATATATATGGTGGGGTTAAGTGAAGTGAAATGGAAAGAAGATACAGATTTCTGCTAAGACGAATATAGGGTCACGTCAACAGCAGCGTAAAATGGCGAAACAGGAGTAAGATTCGTCAAGAACAGCGAAGTAAGAAAGAGAATGATTTACTGCGATCAGTTCGGTGTGATGGTAGTTTTCATCAGAACTGATACAAACCTCGCTGACAACAACATTTTAGTTATACATGCCAACGTCGCAAGCAGAAGATGAAGAGATAGCGAACGAATATAAGGACAACGAACGGGTAATTCAGTACATAATCGGAGATGAAAATTGATAGTCGTGGGGGATTGGAATGCGCTTGTAGGTGAAACAGAAACAGAGAGATTCACGAGAGACTATCGGTTGGTGCTAGTTATTCACGTCCGAAAAGCAGTCATAGCAGTTAAGAAAATAGCAGCAAAGAAGCCTTGTCCAAGAGAAGAAATGACTTGATCAACGAAACAAGAAAGTACAAAAACGTTCAGGGACAGACAGAAATACAGCAACATAATCACTTAGGAGTGCAAGGAAGAAATTGAAAAAGAAATTTCGTCTGGAGAAGTTCCAACTCTTGGACTTAAACTAAGTTATAGGGAAAGAGACGAGTGACATACGGGTATGTGCAGCAACGAAAAGGGAACAATAAGACTGGGAAATCTAGAACGAAGAGATCAGTTTAAAAGGGGGTAACACAGGGATACTACATGTCGTCCCTATTATTCATTCTATGCATTGAAGTAGCAATGGCGGAAATGAAAGGAAGATTCAAGAGCGCGATTAGAATTCAGTGTGAAAGGATATCAATGATAAGATTTAGTCATAACATTGCTGTCGTCAGTGATGCGAAAGAAGATTTACAAGTTCTAGAAGAGACAGCCTAGAGCGTAGGGAATGTGGACTGAGAGTAAACGAAAGAAAGACTACAGTGATGGAAGTAGCAGAAATGGGAACAGCGAGAAACGAAGCTTAAAACTTGATCACGAAGTAGATAAAGTTAGTTAAATCTGCTGCCTAGAAGCAAAACAAGAGGACGTAAAATGCCGATGAACACAGACAAAGTTCCTAAGAACTTGCGTTTGGAGCACAATACTTCGTGCTAGTGAGACATGGACTGTGGGAAAGCTGGAACATAAGAGACTCGAAGCGATTGAGTTGTGTTGCTGCACTAGAATGTTGAAAAGTAGACAGACTGGTAAGGTAAGGGATGAAGAGGTGCTCCGCAGAATTGGTGAAGAAAGGATCACATGAAAAACGCTGGCAAGGAGGAGGGATAGGACGAATGGACAAGTGTCAAGAAATCAGGGAATAATTTCCATGGTACTAAAGGGAGCAGCAGAGGGTAAAACAGAGGTTGAATACATACCACAAATAACTGAGGATGCAGCGTGCCAGTACTTGTATGAGGTGAAGAGGTTGCCCCAGGAACGGATACGAGACGGGCCGCATCAAACCTATCAGAACAACGATGAGTCAAAATAAAAAAAGGACGGCAAAATATTGCTTTAAAATGCATTGAACTTTTCTTGTGTGACGCTCATTTAGGTCATTTTGTTATAGTTTAACTTTTGTTTCTCACATAACCTATGCCCCCTTTGTTTGCAGTATAACGTACTAAAACTGCGACTCAACTATAGCGAACCTTTCCAGTACCGCACAATCTAGCCCCAGATATAGCAGTCGAAAGAGAATTATACAATGCCTCTGAAATTTATCCATTTGTGTTGCTCACCTTCATCCTCATTCCTCAGTAGTTCACGTTGAACACTCGGATAATCTGCAATTTGATTCCTGTGTACTGCTATTTTTGTAAAATGTGTACTGTATCAATCTGACGATCAGCGCAGTCCCTCTCTACAGTAATTGAGTGATAAAGTTTTCGCGTGATCGTACTTTGGTGTCCCAGCATGTTTCCTTCAGTTCTGTACCTATTCCAAGCGATCTTCAGAAATACCTGATGCACAGCAGGCTGTAGGTGTGAGGAATGATAAAACGGTCACTGAATATCAAACAGGGTTAAGATAGAGGAAAGAACAATACATGATATCTAGAAACGTCGCATGTGTCACGATCAAGGACGATTGTACTACAGTACTGTCAAGGGGCAAACGAACTAGCTTGGGCAACGATTTTTCCAATACTTTTCCTAATATCTTATCTTTTAACAGAATATTTGATATTAACACTCGATGAATGCCCATAGTCACGTGAATCTGTGCAGGGAATACCACCCTTCGTGCACGATGGGAATCGCACCTTCTGCCGCGGCGGCAGCAGAGTCTTCGGTTGCGGCGGCGGCAGCGGCGGCCAGCGACATGAACCACCTCCTGCGGCCCCTGCACTGGACCGCCGTCCTGCGACACCCTCACACCTCCGCCACATCGCCTCTCCTCTTCCGACTGTGCACCGCCGTGATGATATCCTTCTCCCTGTGCTTCATCTGCTCCGAGAGCGCCGCGCTGTTCCAGCTGGGTACTGAAGACGTGGACGTCTTCATACTGCTGATCAGTACGGTAGACACTGCTACCATCTGGATCTTCCGTATGGTGCACACTGCTGTGTTCGAGTGCGACTTTCACAAGCTCGCTCTTCAGGTTAGTGCTGGAACGATTTTATAATGGATGCTGTTACTGACGCGCTGCCTCACATGCGCTATGTGATGTAAAGTATCCGGTCACCTGACTGAAAATGACTTAAAAGTACGTGACGCCCTCCATCGGTAATGCTGAAATTCAGTATGGTGTTGGCCAGCCCTTAGTCTCCATGACAGCTTACACTCTCGCAAGCACACGTTGATACAGATGTTGGAAGGTTTCTTGGGGAATGACAGCCCATTCTTCACAGAGTGCTGCACTGAGGAGAGGTATCGATGTCGGTCGGTGAGGCCTGGCACGAAGTCGGGGTTCCAAAACATTCCAAAAGTATTCCATAGGGTTCAGGTGAGGACTCTGTGCAGGCCAGTCCATTACAGGGGTGTTATTGTCGTGTAACCACTCCTCCACAGGCCGTGCATTATGAACAGATGTTCGTAGTGCAATTTTGATATTAAACTGATATGCAAATTAATTAAATTGATCAATTAATCTGCCCCGCAGGGGCATTTTTGGCATCTGAATTCATGTGTACCTAATCTTTTGTATGGGGATTTGTTATTCTTTATGTTATGAATGGTTATCTGCTGAAGTTTATGACCTTGATCTCATTGTGGCCACACGTAACACTAATCTTGCCTTCTGTCATCCCAATATTTCCTACAGGGCCGCTTCCTTGTTGAAGTGAATAACGGTAATATTAGGTAAGAAGCTTCCTAATTTTCGTTATCAGCGGCTGTCGTTCTTACGTCACGTTTTATGTGTAACATACCTCTCTTACTTGTCTGCAGGTGGGCGATGACTTCGCTGAGTTCTTGACTTGGGACGACATCCCAGTGATACGCTCGAAGTTTCGCATGGTGCGCCGTTTCACTCTGACTTTCGTGTGGTTCGGCCTGTCCGCCTGCTCCTACTTCCTGGTCTCCCCTGTGAGTGCTGAGGGCCTGCCCTTCATACTGGCTCTGCCCTACGACGCGTCTACGCCCTTGGGCTTTGCCGTCTCGTGGCTCTTCTGCACCGTAGTGTGCCTCCACGCGGTTGTGATGACCATGGCGCTCGACTCCTTCAACGTCAGCCTCATCGCGCAGCTACGTATACAACTCACACTGCTCAGCAGCAAAATAGTCATTCTCGCCAAAGAGATGTCTGATAGACCTGTACACTCTTCAGAATCGCCTTACTACCACGAGCTTCATTACCGGCTGAAGAAATGCATCCTTCATCATCAAGCCATTATCAAGTAAGAACATTTCAACTACAAACAATAGTATCGCTACCTGCATATTTGTGTACAGTGTCATGATTGTAGCTGAAATGGTCAACTGTATCGGGGATATATTTTATTTATTTATGCATTTATTTTGCCTGGCAAGATTAGGGCCTTCAGGCCCTCTCTTACACCTAACCAGGCATACTCAGATTCAACAAATTTCAGTTTCTACAGAACATTAAGGGCATATAACATGTTATACAGTATTAATGTTAAAGAAAAAAATAGAGATTAGAAAAGTAGTACAATGATAATTATAACAATCAAGAAATAATTATAACAATCAAGAATAATAATAATAATAATAATGACTATGTATATGAAAGTAAACATATTTTTCTTTTATGAATGTCAGTCCTATTGCTAGTTGGGAATTTTCTCGTTATATTCTCGCAGCTTGTGAGTTATTCTCATCAAGCAGAGACATAAGACGATAGAATGAGGTGAAAGAGATATAGAAGAGGTAGATAGGTTAGAGGAAGAGAAATAGAATGGTAAAATTCGAAGCTATGATGGAGAGGAGAAAGAAAAAGATGAGAGGGGCACAACAATGGTGGCTATACCGTCCCTAATATGTAAGTCTTGAGTTCCCTATTGAATGTTAAGTGGTTCTGAATAAGACGCAGATCACAGGGGAGCGCGTTCCATAGTCGTATGGCTGAGATGGAAAATGACATGGAGAAAGATTTTGTGTTATGTAAAGGTACAGCCAAGATGCTAGACGTATCCGATCTGGTATTGCGGTTGTGGAATGATGATAGGTGTTTAATGTGAGAAGATAAGTATTGGGGGCACCAGTGGCTAAGAAATCGATAAGTAAGCACATCGTGTGGAGATCGCGTGCCTTATGTGGGCGTATCCAACCTAGCTGGGAGTATGAAGGACTGATATGATCATACAACCGTATATTGCATACGTATCTAACGCAAGCATTCATCACTAGCTCGAGGCATCTCGAATTTTCACTATTTATGCCGTGTTGAACTACATCACAGTAGTAAAGATTAGGCAAGACTAGTGTTTGGACTAATTTTTGTTTAACATGGGTTGGAAATGTTATATCCTAGTCAGTAATGCCAACCGAGCCCGCTGCCAAAAGGTTGGCAGCATCAAAGTCCGGACGCCGTCCGCATAAGCAGCGCCAGCGATACAGGAAATCGCCGCAAGTCTGTGCGCGCCACCGCTGGCTTCTGGCTTCTTAAGCGCTGGAGTCGCGAGCGCTAGGACAGTTCTGTATTCGCCGCTCAGTTGTATACTCGCCACCGATTTGTGTACTTGCTAGTCAGTTGTGTGTTCATCGCAGCAGAGTTGTTGTTTGTCGTCAGCCGACGCTGACCTAGCCGCTCCGACTCGAACTAGACAGATTTCTGTAGACACGGAGTTCACTACTGTGTTTCTGTATCTTCGTTAATAAAGATAAGTACCGACTTTTATTTAATCAGAGTGTTTGGGTTTTCATCTTTCTGTTCACTGTTCCAGCGGACCGGACGGCCCGCTATTAAAAGTGTGGCGGTGATTTCGTAAGCCGTTTCTACAGTGAAGTGTTTGTCGCTACGAACGCCGCCACAAAAGGAAATATTTTTCTAAATTTTTGAATTGCATGTAGGGAGGAGAGCGATTTCCGGCAAGCTGTGACTGTTTGTTCTTCCCAGTTTAGGTGTTCATCCAAGATTATTCCAAGGTCTTTTGCTGTTTTTTGGTATGGTAGTTGGGAACCATTGAGGAGTATTTGAGGGACTGTTTCGCGAAAGTACCGACTGATTAACTTTGGATGAGATATAAGTATGACCTGGGATTTCTTGGGGTTTAGTTTCAGACCTAGGTTCTGTGCCCATCGAGAAACAGACAAAGATCTGCGTTCATACTCGCTACTGTGTCAGCAATGTTCTTGGGGCTTGCACTTATGTACAGTTGGATGTCGTCGGCATATAGATGGTAGTTGCAGGAGTGAATCACTGGAGAAATATCATTAATGTACAGTGAGAAGAGTAATGGACCAAGGACGGAGCGTTGGGGAACTCCAGAGCGCACGTTTTTCCATGATGACTTTTCCGACCCACAAATGACTTGTTGACTTCTGTTTTTGAGGTAGCTGTCGAACCAGTGTATTGCGCTGTTTGAGAAATTCAGCTGCTTCATTTTAATTAGTAATATATCAAAGTCAACTGTATCAAAAGCCGTGCTAAAGTCAAGCAGTGTTAGGATGGTAGCTTCACGTCTGTCCATAGCATGTTTAATGTCATCAGTTACTTTGATTAATGCAGTTGCTGTACTATGGTGCTTTCGAAAGTCTGACTGATATTTGTCGTGGATGTTATGAGTTTTGAGGTAATCCGTCAGCTGTTCATGGACGATGTATTCTAGGGCTTTAGATATTGCAGGTAGTATGCTGATCGTCCTGTAGTCACCTGGCGACTTAGGGTTGTCAGTCTTGGGTATAGGTTGAATTAAACTTTGCTTCCACTCAGTAGGATATGTACTACTGACAAGAGACAGGTTGAAGATGTCTGTGATAACTGGAGTAATAGTGTTTACGACGTTCTTAATCATGCCAATGCTCACTCCATCATTTCCTACTGCCTCTGAAGAGATTCTCATAATTGCCTTGTGTACTGTGCCGGTAGTGACATGTTTTAGGAAAAACTTGTCTCTCGAGAGATTGATATTTTGGGGCTGGTAATTTGTCGCTGCGTGGCAGTTTACAGCTGTTGAGAAGAAATCGTTTAATTCTTCTGCAGACGCTTGATAAACAGCGTCAGATCTTCGCTTCCCTATACCGAAACTGCGCAGCTTTTTCCACAGTGCAGCAGGTTTTGATATGCCGCATACGACAGAGCGGGCATGTCTGATTTTGGCATTCCTCACGCTTTGCTTGGTTCTATTTCGGAGTTTCCTATAAGCTTCGTACGCCTCGGGAGTTGGGTTACGCTTGAAGGCCCTATGTGCAGCATCACGTTTATTTATTAACTGGCGTAATGCAGTGGTGAACCACGGAGCGGGAGCTCTCTTTACCTTGACAGTGCGTTGAGGAGCATGCTTATCATACAGTGCAATAATTTTGCGACATAATTCCCGAATTTTTCCGTCTAAAGTCGGTTCATTGCTTATATCATGCCAAGAGATGTCTGAGCAATCCTTTTGAAGAGCGTCATGGTTAACATTTTTTAGGTTTCTGTAGGTTACCAGGTGAGATTTTTCTTTGGTAGTATGTACTGAGTAATTTAAGAATATCACGTCGTGAGCAGAGAGTCCTGGAGCGGATGTCTGATTGGCGCGAATTATTTTATCTGGTCGCTTTGTTGCTATTATATCTATGAGTGTATGGCTGTGTGGCGTGTGATGAGTTGGGTCCAGCGGTGTTAAACTCATATCATTGGAGTGGAACAGTCTCCTTAGTTTTTCTGCAGAGGGAGATTTTAACTATAAGTCGATGTTTGTGTTGCCCATAATGATTATGTGTTCATACAGTGTCACGAGCGAGGACAGGGCAGACTGAAAGGAGGACATAGCACCGACGTTTGGAGGTTTATAGATTACTCCAATTAGCAGTTTCTGATTTGATGTATTTATTTCGAAAAACAAGAACTCTGCTTCTTCTTCGCCCTTTGCATCCGATATGCATAGTATAGTAGGTCTCAGATCAGAGCGAACATAGGCACCCACACCACCCCCGCATCGTGTTTCACGATCTGCCCTTAGGAGAGAGTAACCAGTGATTCGGATAGCGTCGGAAGAAATGTTTGGTTTCAACCAAGTTTCAGAGACGAGGATAACATGGAACAGCGATTGGCAGAACAGGTCACAGAACTCGTCGAAGTGAGCCGTTAGCGACTGGGCGTTCGCGTGGGCCACAAAGAGCCCGCCGCTGGAACCGGTCCGTCCCATTGTGGCCGCCTGTAGGACCGAGCGCGCTCCGTCTACCTGCTGGCCGGAAGAGGGACAAAAGCTGGATTTCGCGGGGGAAGACATATTTACAGGTGTGTCCAAGGTCGTGACTAACTCAAGCGTCTGTGGGCTAAAGGTGAAAGACAAGCTGGAGGTATCGGAGAAGGGAGCGAAAAGAAAGATGGAAAGTGGCAGTAGTGGTTACGAAAAAGATAATAGTAGTAGTAGTGGTAGTGACGAGGATGAAAATAACAGATATAGAAAGGAGGTTTTAAGGAGATTCCTGTTAGTGGAGAATGTTAATTCCCGTTTGACTGACAATATGAATATACATGAGCACTTATGATAGACAAATGAAGAAGCAATATTTATGTGAAACAATTGACTGATTTTAAATAGAGTACTTATGGTACTTATAGAAATAACGAAGCAATATTTACGTAAAAAAATGAAAAGAAAGAATAAAAATTAACTTATATTAGACAGAGTACAATATGAGACTTTGTGACTCGCGAGATTTCGCTCAGTCTTTCAGTTCGGACATGTTCGTCACCGTTTTCCTCCCTCCTTCCGTATTGACTACGATCCTGCCATCATGGGTCCATACATTTTGAAGGCCGAACTGTGTGATCCCAGTGTTCAAAACTTTTAGTCTTTTGCGCGTCAGATCTTCCCTCAGGGTAACCCCACTCTTGGCGAGTTTTCTTTTCTGGGCAAACACTTCAGCTCTTTTCCGGTATGATACAAATTTAATTATTATGGGCCTGGGTTTCATCGCACCTGGTATCCTGCGCCCAACACGGTGGCTTCTGTCAATATCGGCCACGCCGATCTGCACGCCAAGTTTCTCACGCACGAGGCTAATGGCCAGGTCGTCGGTGTTTTCAGGATCGTTTTCAGCTACCCCGAACAAGCGCAAACTGTTCCTTCGCTGATACTGCTCAATTTCATCGGTGGCCGCAGACAGTTTAGCTTCTAGGTCGGCGGCTTTTTTCTCTTGTGCGGCCAGCGACTTTTTAAGAGACTGGATTTCGGTGCTGTTGCGCCCGACAGACTCTTGCAGTTTGTCCATGACCGCGGCCGTCACAGAGTCCGTGATGGACTGCACGATTACGTCTAGCGTGTCTTTAGTGTGCAGCGCCGCACTCACCTGGGACCGGACGAGCTCCCCGATGTCGGGAAGCGAGGCCTCACCTGCCGCCGGAGACCGTACCAGTTATGAGTGTCAGCTAATATCCTGGATCAGATTCCACCACTGTTTACACATTTTAACTAAGTTTCAAGCTATTTTTAAATCTCTAAAATCTTAGCAGAAGAAAAACATAAAAGCATCTTATTAAGAGTAATAACACACAAAATATACCAAGTTATAATGAGGAGGAACAAACACTACAGCATTATTTTTTCTAATAGAAGAAAACAATGGGTTTTACATCAACTCGTACCAGAAAATGCGAGTCTGAAATGATTGTTTATTATACAACACTACAGTATGATTGAGATAAACAATAAAAGATTTATCAATTTAAATAAGAAATATTCCTGTTCCACAAGATTTATATTAAATATAAATTTTTAATATATCTATGCTCCTACAAGTAACGATGGAATGCACGAAAATTATTAGCCTAATACAAAATATGTTCAAAGTGACTGACATAAGACACAATTCAAGAGGCACCACATGAAGTAGCTAATTGAGCCGATTCTCCCACATATTGTAGTTCGTCTCCCAACAGCGTCAAAGACTGGATAACGACGCCGTTCGAGTAACTACATATATCGCAACACACAGAAAGGCGTTTACAGGGACCCCAAGTGTAAATGTCAAAGGATTCAGAAAGTGATAAGTAGTAGGAAAAAGCCGTTTGTAGTGCACTTATGACATCAAATTGCCGCGCGGGATTAGCCGAGCAGTCTCAGGCGCTGCAGTCACGGACTGTGCGGCTGGTCCTGGTGGAGGTTCGAGTCCTCCCTAGGGCATGGGTGTTTGTGATTGTCCTTAGGATAATTTAGGTTAAGTAGTGTTTAAGTTTAGGGACTGATGACCTTAGCAGTTAAGTCCCATAAGATTTCACACACATTTGAACATTTTGATATCAAATTGATATGCAGATTAATTAAATTGACCAATCAATCACCCCTGTCCCAAACCGTCCCCGCCCCCGACCACGCCCAACCCCGTCCCCAAGCCACGCCAACCCCCACTCCCAGATGACGTCACATGTTTTCTCAGCTGCATGTGTGCCCTAGCCCCCACCTCTCTGTCCCCCCTCCCCAGCCCACCCCATCCTCGCAACCTACCCTATTGGTGGGAATTTCGAATTTTGGCGGGAATTTCGAAGTTTCGTAGGAATTTTTTTGTCCCACAGGTGTGCTGACATAAAACCTCACCCTCCATCCTAGAATTGAAAGGATTTTAAAATTGGTGGTTCCCTTTCCGGTACTCAAACCCAGGTTCTCCTGGGTGGAAAGCCCAAGTGCACCCCTCTAACACAATTAAACCACCAGAGGCGCTTGGAATTGACGGGAAATTAAGAATGGCTGCGCCCTTTCTGGGACTCGAACTCTGATTATACTGGCTGGAAAGCCCAAGTGCACCCCCAACACGTGGATACTGTCCAGACGCGGGAGGAGAAGGTTATTTATTTTGGATGGGAAACCGACGCAAAGATCGATCTTAATTACATAAGTGATCTCAAAGATCTGGCTCAATAACACAACCATATGCACAGTGCTACACAAGGATGGCATAAAATCGTAAAAGAACTCAAAATCTGGTGATACCATACAACTGGTCTTGTACTGCTGGGAAAAAACGTCGCAGTACCACTCGAAACTAGCGACAGACGCACTCAAACTCTACCCTACACCTACAAGCTGGCAGGAAAACGGCTGTGGTGTAAGGTACTACCTTTATTGTTTTTGGCGTTAAATACGTTCAAGTGAAAAGATGCTGGTGTTGGAGAGAGAGGAGTTTAACAAGTGTATTACCTGTAAGCATACAGTATCTATCAGTGTTTTGACGTCAAAGTTCCCTACAGATGTCAGCTCAAAAACCATCCTGCAGCCCAGGTAATCGAAACCAATACATGCTACCACAACTGATGGGAAAAAGAGCACCATAGTTCCAATTACACTTCGAAATTGTCGTGAAAAAACAAGCATTCGTAAGGAACTGGTCATAATGCAGCATATATACTGGGGAAAATCGTCATGATAAAGACTGCATGGGAGGTGGTAGTTGAATGTGCGCTCTCCCTATTGCCAAAAATCGAGGCCCCCTTGCTCCCCCTGCCCCTCTATCCCTCCCTCCCTCCTTCCCCCTCCCGGAGAGGACACGTGATCGTTCGCCTTCTCCTCGATTGGCCTCTACGAACTGCCGAAAATCGAGGGCCCCTTGCTCCTTCCCTCGACCCCTCTAACCAAACACACATCTACCCGGGGGGGGGGGGGGGGGGAGGAGGATACATGCTCCTTCAAACGGCCAGCTGCTCCGCCGATCACCTTGCGGCGCGGGCAGGCCGCTGTCCACCCTTTGCTGTCCGCCTTAAGGCGGCGTCCTAGGCAACACAAAACGGTATTTAAGTAGCACTACTCCGGCCATCTGGAGAACGGTCCAGATCAGCACTCGGCTTTCCACCATCTGGCAGCATTCTTAAGGCGACGCTCCTATGCAAACACAGTAGCGCGTATAACTTACTAAACAATAGGAGATAAAAGGACGGCCTCCTCAACTGCAACGTGTTCGTCTAAAATATAGCGATAGAGCCCACACACGCAGCCCTCCCCTCCCCTTTCCCCCCTGCCGCTGTGTCCGGTTCCCACCACAGCAGACATGCCCCCACCACCCCCTTGCCCACAGCAGCCTGCCATTCGGTGATGGAGAACAGTTGTATTTCAAGTCAATGCATCTATAACCAAGGATCTATTAAAAAAAGGAAAACACATTTGTGAGCATAATAAATCTCCTCTTTCCACAAAAATAGATAAAATCCATTTTCTTTTAGTTTTATGAGCAAAATCGGTATAGATTTTACATTCGACTGCCGTCGCATCTCATTATTTTGTGAAGTCCAGCTTAGTGTACCGCCACCGACCACAAATGATCAGCAGAGACATGCTCACCCCGCGTAAAATCAGGAAAAAAGAAACTTCGACTATTTTGATGCGAGAGCTACGGTTCACTGCAGAAAGTCCTTGTTATTTCGAAACTGTCATCAGGGAAGTCTGACTTGTACGGAAGTCGGGGAGCACTACATCTAAGACCTTCTGCATCCTTTGGGTAAACAGGACGAGCTGAGTTAACGCGACAGGAACTCGTTTTGACCCCTCGGTGGAAATGGGAACATGGTGTCATAGCTCCTCCAACCGTGTACAGTGTGTAAGGCCAGTGTCGAACGAAGCCTTCGTTGCAACACTAGGTAGTAGAAGAGACAGTACTAGCATTTATGGTGCTGTTGCTTGTTGCAAAAATTAGGAAAACTACACATCATACATGGCATGGGGAAGGACAAACATTTTGCGCTACATCACCAAACTACATACAGGTAGTCCAAAGGAGATCTGTGTCTCTCAGGGTGCATTCATCTCTATCACTCAAACATATGTGACGATCCTATTAAATTTACAGGTATTTATCCATTGGAGCAGGTGGTTCGTGATCAAAGTCGCTTCCACAGACCGGTGTAAAGTATCATCACCTGTACTGTAGGATGACCATCAAGCGAGAGGGTTGTAACCTCCCCCTCACTTATCGACCTTGATGACAGTGAAAAATTAAACCACGTGCACCTAATGGAAATTTGGAAAAAGCAATCGTCCCCGAAGTTAATTTGTCGGTAAAGAGGGAGGAAAGGGTTACATCTAAATGAAAGGAAAAATGCAAATGATATTGGTGAAAATTAATTTTGAGAAAAGGGTAAAATTAATAAAGAAAGTAAATGTGCGGTCGTTACGTTAACAATTATGTGGCCTTAATTAGATATTTGAGATTTGGGGAAAATTACGGTCGCCAGTCCTATGGACAACTACTATAATAAGTGAAAATGAAAGATTAATGCACATATAATTAGCATTAAAAGCGTGGCAACTGAAGGTTGACACGTGCTGTGTGAAAACTGAATATTTGTCACAAGTAATAAATTTCGCAACACTCTGACTTAATTTAGCAAAAGAATTAATAAAACCGGAAAATTTAAAGTTAATTTAGTGACTGAAATTAATAGAGAACTTTGTTTCTGAAGCACTACAAAATTCAATAAAATAAGGTTAGTCTTAGGCTACCTCAACAATCATTTCAAAAGCTACTTGAATCTACGCAATAAAGAAATAGGAGATTTAACTTTGACCTTGAATTAAATGATTCTGAACAATTAACAATAGTAAAATTTAGTACGTACCAAGCTGAGCTGCAATCACAGGTAAGCTAAACTATGGTAACAAAACTCGCACTCTTAGTTTGTGCTTGTGTAATCTAAATATTATAGCCAGCTATGAATACTTTAACTGAACTTTGAAATTCGAGCAGTGAAGTGGAATAATATTACTTAAATGCTGGCGTTTGAATTTCAACGACACTCGGGTTCATTCCGGGAAAGGAAGGGACCCGGCTTGGTAATGCAATTGGGACAGTGAGCAACAAATGTCCATGCTAAGTTGCTGTAATTATCGTTACGGAAATGGAACAGTTTGAAAAGCTGAGGTCTGCCATACAGTTCTAAGACTTTACGTGCTTCCAGTTTTCCTTGTTGGTTGATTGAGGGTTTGAAGCCGTCGATCGAGGAGGTGGCGACACTCACACATTGTCGGCCGTCGCTGTTGCAGAAGCTCGATGTTAGCGCGCCTTCTTCTCGACACGGTCACCAGGCGAAACGGGCTCTTGATGTGCGCCAGCTAATGCTTCTCGTCCGCGACACCGTGTGAGAAACTATCGTAGCAAGTCGAGCGCAATTACATGCTGCCAAACCCCGAAAGCGCGGCAACTCGCGGGAGCGGCACGCAACACACCTGCTCCACCACACTCCATCCAGACTCTCCCTGCCCGCGCTCCATGCGGCCGAGTTCACGCTACCAAAGATCCTAAACACTTTGGTTCTCCACACGACCTATCGCTGTATTCGTTCGATAGCATAGTCTTCCCTAGGCAAGACCCAGCGTAAAAATACAAATAATATTTTACAAAACAAACCAATTATACATCGACATAAATGCGACACAGAAATGTCATATCTTGAGGTAACAAAACAAGGAAAAAAATTGTAGTACAATAGATGGAAATAGGACGATATACATTTCCGGCGTTACAGAGTACCTGTATTGCTCCTTCATAAGCAGTTTAATACATTTGTTTTTCGGTTGTAACGCACCCAATCAGTCTACACCACCATACACTTTTTTTTCTACCATGACTTAGAGATCCATGTCAGTTGCTGCTAAACTGACGTTAACATGTTTCGATCCTCTGGCTCTCACAGAAACCGGAACGTTGCATGGTATAAACTATACGGCTACCACATAACAGGCTGGTAGAAAGAAAACATTGATGTGATGTTTCTCATTGACAAGTATGTGGAAGACATCACATCATGTGGAAACTGGAAAAATTTACAGTATTGTAGAGCGCTTCCAACAATTACTCGAAGGTGATTACCTGTACAGTTAATCTCACCCTTCCATCGAAAGGATAGTAGATGTCTCGGTGCTCCGTTTCGAAAAGCATTGTTCCTTCATTTTTCAGTCATGTACATGATTACTCCTCCAGTGTCGACCATCGCCGGGAGGTGCTGTTCGCAACTCGCATTAGGTGCCACAAATGAAAAGAGGTACTGTTGTCTTATTGGTGAAAAAAATAAAAAATTAAGGAAAGACATGTGTAGGTTATAGGAGCATATGGAAATAGGACGACTCTATAGCAATAAGGAGCACTTCCAAACAACTGTATTAACGTGACGACCTCTACATTTAATCCCATGTTCCCCAGCGACAAGTAGCAGATATTCAGTGTTCCGTCAAGGTGCCCTCTATCGCAACAGAGTGGTGTCAGTCAATCATTATGCGGTAATCAACAGCGTATCAAGTGGACGGTCGGAACTGGAAAGACGCCATTGATATGGAGCGATGTACTGTAATACCCACCGCAGTTGATAGCGAGATAAATTTTAGAAATTTTATCCAGACATCAGAGAGCAATATCCACCACATTCCGCAACCTGTTAAGAAACAAAGTGAGCTTAGTTAATGCTATAGGAGCGTGTTTTGACCACTCGGTGGAAGTGGGAACATGTTTCCGTAGCTCTGCCACCCATGTACGATGTATGAGCTCAGTGTCAAATGAAGCCTGCTCCTGCAACACGACGACAGTACGAACAGTTACAGTAGAGTTTCTTGCTGGGAAATTTAGGAAGACTCAACATCGAAGCAGATCCGTGCCCCTCAGGATTCGTTCACGTTTATCGCCTAAACATTCTATCATTGTTATCCTGTTCCATCCAGCAGCGAAAAATTACGAGCTATAAAATCTCCATTAATTTCATCCGATATATTTTTACCGCATCTCTCTCATCCGATATATCTAAAACGAATACTGTCTACGTGCTGCCATTGAACATATGCCACGATCCTATTAAATATACAGGTATTTATCCATTGGAGCAGGTGGCCAGTGATCAACGTCGCTTGCACAGACCGCTGTAAAGTTTCATCGCCTGTACTCTACGAGAAACTTCTCCCACATGTTATCAGTCGCAGGAGAGGGACCCTGTTTCGTTATTTGATATACCGCTTCTTCTGCTGTAACATGCTTTGTACACTGGCATACATTTTGTTTCCGCCACGACTTCGACGCCGGTGTCAGATTAGCAAGTTTGGTCCATGGATTCCCCCAGTAAAGACAGAGTAAATCGCATTATGTGGTAAACAACAGCGTACCTGGACTGTTGGGAAGGAACGACACCGTCGATGTACTGTAATAATAAACATCATAGTTGATAGTGGGATCAATTTTAGCAATTTTATCGTAATTTCAACAACGACCAATGACGCAGCAGCATGCTTACCAATTTCTGTATCATCGCTAAACAACCCCTCCACTACTTTGTGGTTACCATCACGAATGTAAGTAGATGACTGCGCAGTATGTTCATTCATTGTTAATTCTCGAACATACAGGGCTATTACAAATGATTGAAGCGATTTCATAAATTCACTGTAGCTCCATTTATTGACATATGGTCACGACACACTACAGATACGTAGAAAAACTCAAAGTTTGGTTCGGCTGAAGCCGCACTTCAGGTTTCTGCCGCCAGAGCGCTCGAGTGCGCAGTGAGACAAAAGGGCGACAGCAGCCAAGAAAGCGTATGTCGTGCTTGAAATGCACTCACATCAGTCAGTCATAACAGTGCAATGACACTTCAGGACGAAGTTCAACAAAGATCCACCAACTGCTAACTCCATTCGGCGATGGTATGAGCAGTTTAAAGCTTCTGGATGCCTCTGTAAGGGGAAATCAACGGGTCGGCCTGCTGTGAGCGAAGAAACGGTTGAACGCGTGCGGGCAAGTTTCACGCGTAGCCCGCGGAAGTCGACGAATAAAGCAAGCAGGGAGCTAAACGTACCACAGCCGACGGTTTGGAAAATCTTACGGAAAAGGCTAAAGCAGAAGCCATACCGTTTACAATTGCTACAAGCCCTGACACCCGATGACAAAGTCAAACGCTTTGTATTTTCGGCACGGTTGCAACAGCTCATGGAAGAGGATGCGTTCAGTGCGAAACTTGTTTTCAGTGATGAAGCAACATTTTTTCTTAATGGTGAAGTGAACAGACACAATGTGCGAATCTGGGCGGTAGAGAATGCTCACGCATTCGTGCAGCAAATTCGCAATTCACCAAAAGTTAACGTGTTTTGTGCAATCTCACGGTTTAAAGTTTACAGCCCCTGTTTCTTCTGCGAAATAAACGTTACAGGACACGTGTATCTGGACATGCTGGAAAATTGGCTCATGCCACAACTGGAAACCGACAGCGCCGACTTCATCTTTCAACAGGATGGTGCTCCACCGCACTTCCATCATGATGTTCGGCATTTCTTAAACAGGAGATTGGAAAACCGATGGATCGGTCGTGGTGGAGATGCATGATCAGCAATTCATGTCATAGCCTCCACGCTCTCCCAACTTAACCCCATGCGATTTCTTTTTGTGGGGTTATGTGAAAGATTCAGTGTTTAAGCCTCCTCTACCAAGAAACGTGCCAGAACTACGAGCTCGCATCAACGATGCTTTCGAACTCATTGATGGGGACATGCTGCGCCGAGTGTGGGAGGAACTTGATTATCGGCTTGATGTCTGCCGAATCACTAAAGGGGCACATATCGAACATTTGTGAATGCCTAAAAAAACTTTTTGAGTTTTTGTATGTGTGTGCAAAGCATTGTGAAAATATCTCAAATAATAAAGTTATTGTAGAGCTGTGAAATCGCTTCAATCATTTGTAATAACCCTGTATACACCAAAGTCTACCAGACAGCGACCTACATATCTCTAGTACCTCTATCATATTGCGTAACTTACGACCTTTCTCTATGTCTTTGGGAGTCACAGGGCATTTTCGCATTCTTATGAAAAAGTTAAGAGACCGACAGACGTCGCATTGTCTTCGACCAGCGCTCAGTGCAGCTGACCTGAAGTAGACCACTAACCGCTACATTCCACGTTTCATGTAGGAACAGTGCGTACTGGGGATGTAACAGCTGTCTGGCCCCATCCAGGACCACAAGATTTATCCAGATGCGTGAATGTTGAGGAGGTTAGCACCCCTTATCTGTGTATAGTAGATATGAAACTGTTGTGAAGATATAACAGAGGGTTAACAACAAGAAACTGGTGATTTTTGTACATGATCGAGCTCCAGGCGGACGGAGTTTGTTGCGTTTTACTTAAAGTATTGTTCTAGTGTCTGCGTTCATTACCAAGAAGGTATTGATAAGAGAGAACATAAACACAAGCACACCTAAGGCTACATTATTACGGTAATTAATTTATCAATTTAATTAATTTGCATATCAATTTGATATCAAAATTGCGCTAGAAATGGGTTTATCCTACTACTGCGATACCTCATTGCCCTATCAATGTGCCTTTAATTTTTGGGCGTGGACATTCTAGGGATACTGGTGATACACCCCAGGTAGACTGGCAATCCTTTACGGATGTGCCTCCAGAGGTCACTGGTGCTAATGAAAGAGAGGAACAGAACACTTCAGGACAGTATTTCCTTTTTTTTTTATTCAATGACTATCATAATGTCCGGGAAAGGACAAAAATATGTTGGAACCTTTCGGTCCGACCTTGTCTTCGTGACTTTCTGTGCCTGTTTCTTTGAACACACAATCTTCTTACAGGTTCAAGCCTGTTCGCAGACAGATGCAGAGAGGTGTAAGGCATTATATTTAGCGATAAACGATTTCTATTGAAACGCAAACTGTTGAATAGTTCTTGAACGGTTATACAGAGTGGTCTATTGATAGTGACCGGCCCAAATATCTCACGAAATATGTATCAAACGAACAAATTACAAAGAACGTAATTACTCTAGCTTGAAACGGGAAACCAGATGGCGCTATGGTTGGCCCGCTAGATTGTGCTGCCATAGATCAAACGGATATCAACTGCGTTTTTTTAAAATAGGAACCACCATTTTTAATGCATATTCGTGTAGTACGTAAAGAAATATGAATGTTTTAGTTGGACCACTTTTTTCGCTTTGTGGTAGATGGCGCTGTAATAGTCACTAACGTATATGTACGTGGTATCACGTAACATTCCGCCAGTGCGAACGGAATTTGCTTCGTGATACATTACCCGTGTTAAAATGGAACGTTTACCAATTGCCGAAAAGGTCGATATCGTGTAGATGTATGGCTGTTTGGATCAAAATGCCAACGGGCGTGTGCTATGTATGCTGCTCGGTATCCTGGACGACATCATCCAAGTGTCCGGACCGATCGCCGGATAGTTACGTTATTTAAGGAAACTGGAAGTGCCCTGCCACATGTGAAACGTCAACCACGACCTGCAACAAATGATGATGCCCAAGTAGGTATTTTAGCTGCTGTCATGACTAATCCGCACATCAGTAGCAGACAAATTCGAGAGAATCAGGAATCTCAGAAACGTCGGTGTTGTGAATGCTACATCAATATCGATTGCAGCCGTACCATATTTCTATGCACCAGGAATTGCATGGCGACGATTTTGAACGACGTGTACAGTTATGTCACTGGCACAAGAGAAATTACGGGACGATGACAGATTTTTTGCACGCGTTCTATTTAGCGACGAAGCGTCATTCACCAACAGCGGTAATGTAAACCGGCATAATACACACTACTGGGCAACGGAAAATCCACGATGGCTGCGACAAGTGGAACATCAGCGACCTTGGCAGGTTAATGAATGGTACGGCATTATGGGAGGAAGGGTACTTGGCCCCCATTTTATCGTTGGAAATCTAAATGGTGCAATGTATGCTGATTTCCTACGTAGTGTTCTACCGATGTTACTACAAGATGTTTCACTGCATGACACAATGGCGATGTACTTCCAACGTGATGGATGACCAGCACATACCTGGTGTGCGGTTGAAGCAGTATTGAGTAGCATATTTCATGACAAGCAGTTGGTCATCGAAGCACCATACCATGGCCCGCGCGTTCCCCGGATTTATTTCTGTGGAGAAAGTTGAAGGAAATTTGCCATCGTGATCCACCGACAACGCCGACAACATGCGTCAGCGCATTGTCAATACATGTGTGAACAATATGGAAGGCGAACTACTCGCTGATGAGAGGAATGTTGTTACACGTATTGCCAAATGCATTGAGGTTGACTGACATAATTTTGAGCACATATTGCATTAATGTGGTATTTACAGGTAATCACGCTGTAACAGCATACGTTCTCAGAAATGATAACTTCACAAAGGTACATGTATCACATTGGAACTACCGTCATAAGATGTTCAAATGTACCTACGTTATGTAATTTAAAAAACCTTCCTGTCACCAAATGTACGTCTGAAATTGTGAGCCATATGTTTGTGACTATTACAGCGCCGTCTATCACAAAGCGAAAAAAGTGGTCGAACTAAAACATTCACATTTCTTTACGTACCACACGAATACGTAATAAAAAATCGGGGTTCCTATTTAAAAAAGCGCAGTTGATATCCGTTTGACCTATTGCAGCGCCATCTAGCGGGCCAACCATAGCGCCATCTGGTTTCCCCCTTGAAGGTAGACCAGTTTCGTTTTTTGTAGTATTTTCGTTTGACGCTTATTTCGTCAGATATTTAGCCCGGTCACAATGAATGGACTACCCTGAATATCGGTAAAATAGTACAGGATCTGGATAGCAAGTGACAATGATGAGCGTCATGGGAGTCTTAGCTGCTGAGTGCAGTCTCGATTTCGTGACATTACGAGCAAAGTAAGTATGATGTGATGGGATTAATTAGGTTATGTATAGATCTCCTAAGTATAACGTCATTTAAAAAAGACCTCTCTAACGTTCATCTCCAGGAACTGTCTAAGGAAAGCAAGCCTTATGCAGTATTTATGAAAGCCTCGAAGCGTTTGTATCTACATCTATATCATACTCCGCAAGCCACCTAACGATGTGTGGTGGAGGGTACCTTTGGTGCCACTAACTGAGCCTTCCTACTCTGTTCCACTCGCGATAGCGCTTGGGAAGAATAATTGTTGGTAAGCCTTTGTATTGGCTCTCGTTTCTCGAATTTTCTCCTCACGGTCACTACGTAAAGACGTATGTGTGGAGAAGTAATATGTTGTCCCTCCTTCCCCGGACAGAGCTTTCTTCAAATTTCGATACTTAATTTCTCCGGATGCACAACACCTCTCTCGTAACGTCTGCCAAGAGAGTTTGTTGAGCACCTGCGTAACACTCTTGCACCTGCTAAACGACTGCGTGAGGAAACGCGCAGCTCTTCGTTGGATCTTCTCTATCACCTTTGTCAGTTCTATGTGGTAGGAATCCCAGATGGGCGAAAAATTTCCTGGAATCAGTCAAACAAACTCCTTATAAGCCACTTCCATCGTTGCTGAGCTATATTTCCTTAAGAATCTTCCTATGAATCTGTCTCTGGCATCTGCTTTTCTCGCTATTTGTTTTATGTGGTCATTTAACTTAAGATTGCTCTGGATAGTTACTCCTACATATTTTACGATAGATACTGTTTCCAGCGGTTTGTCAAAAGAGTATAGCTGTAATGTAGTGAATTTCTTTTCCTACGTATGTTCAATATACTACATTTATTTACGTTCGGGGTCAACTGCCAGAGCCTGCACCATTCATCAAAGATGGTTCAAGTGGCTCTGAGCACTATGGGACTTAGCATCTGGGGTCATCAGTCCCCTAGAACTTAGAACTACTTAAACCTAACCAACCTAAGGACATCACACACATCCATGCCCGAGGCAGTATTCGAACCTGTGACCATAGCGGTCACGCTGTTCCAGACTGTAGGGCCTAGAACCGCTCGGCCACCCCGGCCGGCCACCATTCATCAATTCCCTGTATATCATCCTGCAAATCGTTACTATTTTATGGCGTTGCTACTTTGTTAGAGACAGCCGTATCATCTACAACAGTAACGGTTGTATTACACTTCCTTGGGGGACTCCAGAAATTATCTTTACATCTGTCGATATTTTCCCGTTAAGAACAACGTGTTGAGCTCTATCTGCAAGGAAGTCGTGAATCCAGTCGCAATTCCTCTGCGACATTCGACAAGCTCGTATTTTTTTTTCACTAAACGACAGTGCGGGACGATGTAAAATGCCTTCCTGAAGTCAAGGAATTCGCCGTTAACTTGAGCGATGTCTACGGTGCCGTAGATCTCATAGAGGACCAGGATGAGCTGAGTTTCGCAGGATCTCTGTTTGCGCAATCCAAGTTGATTCTTATACAGCACTTTTTAATTTTCCAAAACCCCTCTAATTCTTGAGCCTAAAACATGTTCCATAATTCCACGACAGATTGACGTAAGTTACATAGATCTATAATTGTGTGCATCTGTGCTACAGCCCTTCTTAAAAATGAGAATGAGATGCGCTTGCTTCCAGTCTCTCGGTACCCTTCGTTGCACAAGCGATCTTCGATAAATTACTGCTAGAAGGGGAACCAGTTCTTTCACATAATGTTTGTAGAATCTGGTCCTAATGGCTTTCCTCTGATAAGCGGTTGATTTCTATTTCGCAATCTGTTACCTCATTATCTGCCATTTCGACGGTTGAAGGGAGGGGCCGTGTTACGATCAATTGCGGCCTTCTCTCTGTTATCTTCCGTTACGGTACCAGTAAGGTCACTGAGTCAATGAATTTATGATTTCGAACCACTTACTGATTTTACATACGACCAAAACCTGTTAGGGTTTTTACACAGATCGGCTGACAATGGCCTACTTTCAAAGTCACTGAACGACTCTCTCATTGCACTCCTTACGCTCGTTTTCGGTTAGTTCAGCTTTTGTTTGTCAGCTAGGTTTTCACTTGTCTTTAACCTGACATGACGTCCTGTTTGCTTACGTAGCAGTTTTCTACCACGGCCATTAAATCATGGTGAGTCTGCCCATCCCTTAAGACCTTACTCGACACTGACATGTCTAGGGCTTACTGTATACCAGTATAGTAGCAATACGTGGCTTAGAAAGGAGTGGCATGGGGTACATGATAAGATCATCAACATCCTATCTCGGCGAATGGCAAAATATCATCTTGATACTGAGGACAAATAGGGCACAGTTAGGTTTTTCCTAACAAACGTTTAGTTTCGTATAGGGACTGTGACAAGCGTATAGGATCAGGAAGTTGTCGTTAGCAGTGATGAGCTACTACTGGTCTACGAAATGTGACCACAGAATGGAGCGGAAGACGTAATGTTCAAATGACAGTAAAAGGCATAGCTGCTTTCCTCGCAGTGTTACCTGGACGGTGTGGTGCTAGGATGGATGTAGACTCATTTGTGAGTACGGTCTGAGGCCATCTGCTGCTAGCTGGACTCGAGGAGCCAAGTCATTGCACCGAGTTCCATTGACCACAAACCACAAGTGCCCGGGATTACAAGGACATGTGAATGTGGTCGTTCGTGCTGTATGTTAAGTCTGTAAGTGTTTACATCTCACTTCAGTCAGTCACACAGACGTAAACACTGGCCTGGTGTCAGGAATCTGACAGCCCGCATGACTAAGAAGCATAGCCGACATATGCCAGCTTTTGTTATTAATGATGCTAACGTGTAACTGAGCATTCTTAATCATTATGAGCTGAAGGCGAAGCCTGAGTCACTGCCTCTTCTTCAAACAAGCCCACAAAAGACGTAAGAGTCATACGATGTTCGGCCACAAGCGATGAGTAATGTGCTGGCGCCATCAGAAGAGTGCAGGGCTACGCAGCTAACCTGGCCTCCATGAAATGTTGATTCGTAGCCCGTCGTATAGGTCAGGTATTCCGGTGGAAGGCAAGTTGATCATTTTCCAGCACCATTCATCATTTCTTAGTGGGCTTTCATAGAAACGACGTGATGGTCATCCGGGAAAAAGACAAGAGCTTTTGAAATCCGCGCTTGGATATTTAGAAGCACACGTTATAATAGGTAGCGTCCTCGCGTCATATTGACTTATGAAAGTCATATATTAATTCTGTGCTGTCATGTGTATAATATATGGCGTAAAGTTTGAGTTACATGCGGCCGTTGTACTGTAAAAGATATTAAATTAATCTCTGGAATTGTGTGCGTTTACAAGTTACGAAAGAGCAGGGCAGATGCCGATGGATATAAACCTTTTCCAGTGCGGACGCTGCTAGTCCGCTAATCTACAACGCTCCTCGACCGGCTCCTCACGAGAGTCTTCTGTTATGTTTTGTAACAGGAACTCAGACTTGCTGGAGCGGCGCCTAGGGGCCATGCTGCTGGCACAGAGCATATCCATCGGTGCCGCCGCCTGCTTCCAGATGTTCCAGATTGCCACGGTGAGTGTACACGGCGCGTCACTGCAAAATATAAGGATATGTAGGAGCTGAGAAGTTGTTGAAAAAGAGGCCTGGTCATGAACTATAGTCGGCCACTGTGGCCGAGCGGTTCTAGGCGCTTCAGTCCGGAACCGCGCTGCTGCTACCGTTGCAGGTTCGAATCCTGCCCTGGGCATAGACGTGTGTGATGTCCTTAGGTTAGTTAGGTTTAAGTAGTTCTAAGTCTAGGGAACTAATGACCTCAGATGTCAAGTCCCATACTGCTAGGAGCCATTTGATTTGAACCATGAGCTACACTTGGGACCTAGAGAAATACAGGTGTCATAATATGCAGAGAGATTGCAAAAGGTGGGTTTCACAAAGTTTACTCTTCTAATTACCGTACAAGGCTGCCTGTATTGTAATAGATGACGCACCAAGCCACACACAGTTTATTCACTGTTAAAAGAACATAATTCTCCAGCGCGCCTTCCAAATGTTGATACTGTGAAGAAAGAAGAAAAAGTTTTCTGACTAGTACTAAACTGCAAATGAAAACACGCAAGTCAGAAACTTGTTGTGGAAAGGTAGTAAGTGTATCTGTTTACTATCGACATTCGCTGAAACTCCACCAGAAGGAACCACTCAAAAGTTCGACTGGAAGGAGGAGATATAGAAAACTTTAAAATGCCCAGCAATAATTGGGAGACTGATTTACATCACAGTTTATTGCAACATGATCACATTTCTATCCACTCATCTTTAAGTGAAACGTCATAAAATGTCCAGCAATAATTGGGAGACTGATTTACATCACAGTTTATTGCAACATGATCACATTTCTATCCACTCATCTTTAAGCGAAACGTCAAATAAATAGTGTTTGGAGGCGGGACAAGCGACCAAAAGAAACTCCTCTTGGAGTGGAACATTAACAATTGTTTGACGAAGCGACCATCATAGAAAATAGTCTTCTGTCAACCACGACCCACGTTGTCTCCAGTGGTGATGTTTCCATATCAGTAACGTTACAAGAAGTCATTCACTGACCACCATAATACCTGCCATAACACATTAACGTCTTGTCCAATATGAATTTTTACGCTCGTTGAAAATTGTCTGTTTCAGTAACGACTGTAAACACTACCGCACGTTCTTCGCTATGTTCTTTCCTGTCATGTTCATCACCATTCTCTGTTTCCCCGATCTTTTGCTGGCTTAGTGTACTTAAATTGATTACCTTCTCGTAACTGTCGTTGTTTGTGCAATGATAAGCTGTACTACTGTCAGCAGAATCGGGTGAACATTGAAAAGAATCGTTACACACAAAACAGAAGCGGTTGATCTTTTCTTCTAGGGAACTTAACAAATTTCAAATTTTAAAACGACATGTTGATCCAAGATTGTTAGATTAATTTCTGCACAATTAAAGTTCATTACTGCTTCGTACTGATTATGTGCGAAAGTTGTGACTATGGTCGTATTGTCATTCTTTCGTTGTTTACTGATTTTCCTTGAAATGTTTCGAGCTTTAGCATTCGGCTGTGTCCGCGAAGCGCACATGCACTTGTCGCCATCGGAATCTCGATCATTTTTTGCAGACAAATGTTTCGTTTTTGTGCACAGTTCGTCTATGTGTTGGTAGCTGTTACTTATTTGTTCTTTCCGTAATTCTGATCGTAAGTGTTAGGTTTAGATTTTTTCGGAAATTTCTTTGACATTCTTTTGTAATTATGCGGTCTCATCTTTTACTACGTAGGGGAAGGCCTTGCTAATTTTCACAAATATTTCTGCGAGGTCGGTTCCTTGTGTGTTTTTAATTTGCTCGATGTCGGTTTCTAAAACTTGTAATTGGTTAGTAATATCGTCAAATACTGGTTGAGAGCCCTTATTTATTTCTTCCGACTTCGGCTGGTAAACATTGTATCTTGTCTTGTGTCTGTTTAAACTGCTCATTGGTTTGTTCTTGTGAATGTTCACCGTCTTCCCTCAACTGTTGAAACTGTACAACTCACACACATTTGAGAATTGGGCAGTTTTTAAATTTTTTCATCTATAATGGCGTTTCTGAACGTCTCTCTAGCAAATCACCTTCAAAAGAAAAACAGCCCCGTTACAAATCAGTCACACATTTCTGCACTTTTGAGAAGGAGCATATATAACATCAAATTTCTACAAGTTTTTACGTGTTTCCATTGGTTATAAACCATCCAAAGATTTCTTTGGCGCAAGTACGTTCTTTTTTTACTTATCTGAACGCAACATAAAGACACAATCATTTTGAAAGGATTCTATAGCGTGATAGTAGTTCAGACAAAACGCTTCAGTCTTGTTTACTTTTCATTGCTCACTGTACTTATATCTTCATAAAGTTCAAAGATGATGAAACCTCGTTTCAGCCTGTGTAGCATTTCGTTTTACGTTGTTCCAGAGTGCGGATGGTATGCAGCAGGTCGGGAAGTTCGGCTGTTACTTGTCTACAATGCTAGCTGAGCTCTTCATTTACTGCTGGTTTGGGGACGACCTTATTACAGAAGTGAGTAAATCACAGAAAATAATCTGACCTGCCAAATCACACAGTTTTAATTCGTCACCCAACTTCATTTCCGAATACATTTTGGTTCCCAGAGGGGAGCATGTTATGGAATGCATGAAACTGCGTACCTTACACTGTCAGTAATTCATTTTCGTATGGAGCATTTGAGTTTATCCGACGATGTAAAAATAATTACAACTGTACATATTTCTGCTCAAAATATTTTCGATACAATGAGCCAACTAGAAAACATAAAACTATATTTGGGTAGCCACAAATTCATTTTACTGTTAAAAAAACATCAATCTGTTAATCAACTACTATTCACAATCACTATACACAGCGTTGCTAATAATGGGTATGGTGTGAAAGTGGAACAATGATAAATGTCAGTCTGGTCGTATGGATGGAAGAGTTGGAGAGTGCATTATTTTAACGCGATTAATGTTTTATGACACTATTAAACAATAATTACCTTTGGATCGAGACGACATTTAGAAATTATAATGACCTCTGGATAGACATGACACTTAGAAGGCTTTTGTCACTGAGTTTCACGTATCATACTTGCAGCAAACTTTTTTTAACGTGTGCGTCTTTTGTGCAACATCTGTAGAGTTCCTCAGTGGTCTTCAATCTATTTCATATAATTCTCACAGATCTTATCTATGAGTAGAATCGACGAAACTTCAAAATGTAATAGATTTAAATTATTCCTGAAAGAAATGAACTACCGTTAGCCAGGACAATAATTTCCACGGATAACTTGTCTAACACTTTAAAGCTGTGGCTGATTTGTTTACTCCTTAGTTCAAGTAAGTCATGTTGAGAGGCGGTTTGTGGTGATATTTTTCACTCTCTTGTGTTATATTTGAAATTGTTACAGTTTTTATCTAGATAGAGCATGCTGATGCGATACATTTTAACCAATTAGTAACGTAATAATAAAAACAAAGTACATAGTAATTGGTGGAGTGAATGGAGACTTAATATTAGAAGAAGGGATGGGAACAATAACAGCTACTGAGGAATATAAATATTTAGGTGTGAAAATTACAAATGATGGGAAACAGGACAAAGAAATTAGATCAAGAATAAATTCTGGAAAGACGACAATCTCTTTATTGAATGGAATTCTCTGGGACAAACACATAACAACTGATAACAAAATAAGGATTTTTAAAACAATAGTTAGGAGCATTATTACATATGGTTCAGAAGTGTGGACAACAAAATGGCAACTGAAATCAAAATTATTAGCCACAGAAATGGATTTCTGGAGACGTTCAGCAAGAATATCAAGACGAGAAAGAATAAGAAATGAAGTAATCAGAGACAAGATGAAATGTAAAAATTCAATTATTGATTTCATCGAGCACAAACAACTTAAATGGTATGGACACATCAGACAAATGGAACAGGAAAGGCTACCAAAATGCATAATCGACTGGGTACCAATTGAAAGAAGAAAAAGGGGACGACCACCTGATACATGGAAACAGGGAGTTCAGTCAGCAATGAGGAAGAACAACATTCCTGAAGATTTATGGACAACTAGAGAAGAGTGGAGAACAATAATTAGTAACTTACTGTAATCTAGAATAGGTGCTGGAAAAATGTACTCACATTTTAAATCCAGAATAATAATAATAATAATAATAAAAATTCATTGAGGATATTATACACGCTTTACGTATATAGCACTGACATACAGTTTTAATTAAAAAGAATTATGTGCATAATTCAGTGATCTGCCCGTATAGTAGCGCACGTTCGCACGCCGCATCTGGGATCTGGGGAGGTGCGCTGGCGCTTGGTCGAATGTACCAGGCGGATTAACGACAAAGGTGGCGGATTAACGACGAAGGTCCGTGTACCAGCCGTCCTGGATGGCTGCACTTATGAGGTCCAGTGAAATGGGAACCGAACATCCGCCACAACGGGACCATGGAATGATTCCACTCAGGAGTACCCACCCGCTGTAAGACATTTATCCAGCTGGGAGATGAGACGATCAGTTCCAGTTTTGTAGAACACAGTCTGTCGCTGACGGAGCCAGAACGGCACCCATCTTCCTTGCCCGACTGAAACCGACGTTCATGCATGTCTTTCTTCAGGTTTCCAAAGATGTCAAAATCGCACGTTGAAAGATCTTTGTTGTACGGAGAACACTGCACAGTTTTCCAACCAACTCGCTGAAGCGTAGAGTTTGTCCGATTGAAAGTAACAAGTTCATTCTTTCCGACAAATGCATAATCGTTTGGCTTTATGACACATCGCAGATTCTGCAAAGTGCTTCACAGCGCTGCCCCACTGAATGTTGTTCCACACTTGAGGAACTCGACGGGAGCAGGAATCATCATGTTGCACAGTATAGGCCCCTCAACCAGCACACACACACACACACACACACACACACACACACACACACACACACACTTACACACACTGCCAATCAAACGAAGGCTACGCTTCAACTGTTTGGTTAGGAAACACTCGTAGATTGTACAGTTCATTCATTTCCTGTTGAGATAAAACTAAGATCTTTACAATGTCAAAGGGGAAAAATGTCATGGTATACACTTACTTTTGCCCGGCGAAACGCAGCAACACGACGTGGCATGGACCTCAGAGGTCACTGGAAGTCTCCTGTAGAAATGTTGAGCCATACATAACTGGGAAATTGTTGTCAGTGCAGAGTTTTGTACACGAACTCATCTCTCGATTACGTCCCATGCTGGGAGATCTCGGTGGCCAAACCATCAACTCTAACTGTCCAGAATGTTCCTCAAACAAATCGCAAACAACTGTGGACTGTTAACAGGGTGCATTGTATAATGGTCGCCCAATCGTTGATATTCCTATATTCGCACTATATCACTCCAATATACGAAGCTTGTTAGCATATGATGTAGAGAATTGGGTTGGCACCATTAAATTGTATTGTAGTGGTTGCTGCTGCTGCTGGATGGTTCACTGTTGTATCTTGATGTTAATGTTGGCTCTACATGTATTCGTCTAGGGATAAAAAGATGAGGTCCCGTGTTGTTGATCTGCTTGTTGATAAATAATGAACGACAGCATAAGTGAACTTCAATTATTTATTGGCATGGTAGCCATCTTAACTCCTCTGACCACCCACAGACGTTGTCACAGTACAGAGTAACACTTCTCTTACAACATATTTTCATTGTTTTTCCACATAAGACAATAACATACACACTTTACAAAAGTTCTGTCAAGACTGAGCTGACGAGGCTTCTTGCTGCTTGTATTTGTAACCTCGTCGGAGAAATACTAAGAAGAGATGTGGTTTATAAGTCAGACATCCATCTCTTATCGTAATTTGTGCAAAAAAAGTTATTAATTTACATCGAGTGACATAATTTAACAGGTCATTAAAATGACAGACAGATTTCTCAACTTGTCAGAAAAATTCTTTGCAAAAAGGCCGTTTTTCAAAGCTACATCTATTGACTTCTCTCATTTGCATACATAAGTAAATAACGTGAATTATTAAAATAAGTTACAGCGGTTCTCGTTTAAAATAGGTGTGTTTACGTGAATAGTGAGTGAAAACAGTCATAGTGAATAAATAGGTTTCAGTGGGTAATTTATATTTAAGGATATCCAAAATACGTAAGTTGACCAATATTATTCGTATTTCATATTAATTATTTCAGTTAAATATAGTGTTTTTACATAATGACATCTGCTGTATCAGTGTTAGAATGATGTTAACTTTTGCGTGGGTCAGTTATTAATTAAGTTTTAATTGATTGACTGTTCATGTTGACATATTATGCAGTCATTCCAACATACTCAAGTACTTTTCTATTATCATAATTGCTAGTTACGCTGGTTGAATTAGGAGGGTATCGCATACTTAATTATAATAAATCCCTTTAATAGGTTCCGTTACAACCGTTAACCATAAAAATAGCGATTTGGGAACATGAAATTCTTGAATGACTACCAATAATCTTTAAGTAGCCAAAAATTTCCACTCGATGATCGGTTCAATTGGACCAGAGGACCCAGTCTATTCCATATAAAAACCACCCAAAACCATTGTGGGCCCACCGCCAGCTTGCACAGTGCTCTGTTGAGAACTTGGGCCACGTCTTCGTGTGGTCTGTGCCACTCTAGACACCCACCAACAGAAATCGGGACTCATCTTACCAGATCACGCTTTTCCAACGTGCAGGGTCCAAGCAATATGGTCACGAACACAGAAGTGGAGCGGCAGTCGATGTTGTGCTGTCAGCGAGGGTGCTCGCGTTGTATCTTCTAGTGCCATGGCCCATTAACGCCTAATTTCGCGCCATTGTCCTATAGACACGTCGTAGTCCAACACTGATTTTTGAGGTTGTTTCACGTAGTGATACTTGCCTATTGGCAGTGACTACTCTACGGAAACACCGCAGCTCTCCGTCGTCGTGGTGAGAGGTAATGCCTGAAATTTGCTATTGTCAGCACACGTTTGACTCTGTGTATTCCGGAATACTGAATTCTGTAACGATTTTCAAATATGAATGTCCCACGCTTCTCAAACTAACTTCTATTCCGCGTTCAAAGACTCTTAATTCACGTAGTGTGGCTATAAACACATCGGAAACATTTTCACGTTAATCAGCTGAGAACAAATACAGCTCCGCCAATGCATTACAGATTTATACTTTGTGTATGTGATACTATCTCCATCTGTATGTGTACATATCGCTATCCAATGACCTTAGTCACTTTAGTGTATGATGGAAAGGTTTTCTTTCGCAATTATGCATACTCTGAGATCCGAGAGTATTCTCCCCCCCCCCCCCCCCCCTAACAAACTACATACTACACACGTCAAAAACAGTTATGCATTACCTCGGTTCCGAAAGTACCGGAACCTGTACAGAAAATTCCAATAGAGATAAATATAAACATCATTTCCGTCTTTTTTATTGCTCATGAAAACCACGTATGTCACGTTGTACCACCATACAGCGAGACCTTCGGAGGTGGCGGCCCTGACTGCTGTACACACCTGTACCTCTAATACCCACTAGCACGTCCTCTTGCGTTGATGGCATATTATCCACGAGTTCATCAAGGCACTGCTGGTCCAGATTGTCCCACTCCTCAACGGCGATTCGTTGTAGAGTGTTTGGTGGGTCATGTCGTCCATAAACAGCCCTTTTCAATGTATCCCAGAGATGTTCGATAGGGTTCATGTCTGGAGAACATGCTGGCCGCCCTAGTCGAGCGATGTCGTTTTCCTGAAGGAAGTCATTCACAAGATGTGCACGATGGGGCGCGAACGGTCGTCCATGAAGAATGTCTCGCCAATATGCTGCCGATATGGTTGCACTATCTGTGGAATGATGGCATTCACGTATCGTGAATCCGTTATGGTGCCTTCATGACCACCAGCAGCGTACGTCGGCCCCACATAATGCCACCCCAAAACAGTAGGGAACTGCCACCTTGCTGCACTCACTGGACAGTGTGTGTAAGGCGTTCAACCTGACCGGGCTGCCTCCAAACACGTCTCCGACGATTGTCTGATTAAAGTAATATGTGACACTCGTCGGTGAAGAGAACGTGGTGCCAATCCTGATCGGTCCATTCGGTATGTTGTTGGCTCCATCAGTACCGCGTTGCACGATGTCGTTGTTGCAAAGATGGACCTCGCCATGGACGTCGGCAGTGAATTTGCGCATCATGCAGCCTATTGCGCAGAATTTGAGTCGTAACACGACGTCCTGTGACTGCACGAAAAGCATTAATCATCATGGTGCCATTGCTGTGAGCTTCCTCCAAGCCTTAAGCTGTAGGTAGCGGTCATCCACTGCACTAGTAACCCTTAGGCGGCCCGAGCGAGGCATGTCACCGACAGTTCCTGTCTCTCTGTATCTCCCTCGTATCCGAACAACATCTCTTTGGTTCACTGCGAGACGTCCGGCACTTCACTTGTTGAGAGCCCTTTCTTGTCAAAAAGTAACAATGCGGACGCGATTGAACCGCTATATTGACCGTCTAGGCATGGTTGAACTGCAGAAATATGAGCCGTGTACCTCCTTCTCGGTGGAATTAGCCGTCCGCTGTGACAGAGCGGTTCTAGGTGCTTCAGTCCTGAACCACGCGGCTGCTACAGCCGCAGGTTCCGATCCTACAGCGGACATGGGTGTGTGTGATGTTCTTAGGTTAGTTACGTTTAAGTAGTTCTAGGTTCTAGGGGACTGATGACCTCAGAAGTTAAGTCCCATAGTGCTCAGAGACATTTGAACCGTTTTTGAACTTTTATGGGACGTAATCACAGCCCATCTTTCACTCCCATGCAATGCTTTTCTCAGAAATTTCTTCCTCAAATTAAGGCCTATGTTTAATACTAGTAGACCTCACCGGTAACAGTTCAGTGTTTCTTTTTCTTTTTTTTTTTTTTTTTTGAGTCATCAATCTTCTGACTGATTTGAAGCGACCGGTAACGATTTCCTCTCCTGTGCCTACCTCTTCATTTGACAGTAGTACCTGCTACCTATGTCCTCAATTATTTGCTGCATGAACTCCAATCTATGTCTTCCTCTACAGTTTTCGCACTCTACATTTCCCTCTGACAACATGGATGTCATTCCCTGACATCTTAGCAGATGTCCTATCATCCTGTCCCTTCTCCTTGTAAGCGTTTTCCACGTACTCCTTCCCCGTCAGATTCTTTGCATAACCACCACATTGCTTACCTTATCAGTCCACATAACTATCAACATTCGTCTGTAGCACCACATTTCAAATGCTTCGATCCTCTTCTGTTCCGATTTTCCGACAGCCCATCATTCAGTACCATGCAATGCTGTTCTCAGAAATTTCTTCCTCAAATTAAGACCTATGTTTAATACTAATAGATTTCTCTTGGCCAGGTATGCCGTTTTTGACAATACTAGTCAGCTTTTGATGTCCTTCTTGCTCCATCTGTCACTGATTATTTTGCTAAGTAATAAAATTTTTTAACTTCATCTACTTCGTGACCACCAATCCTGATATTAGGTTTCTCACTGTTCTTGTATCTGTTACTTCTCATTACTCTCGTCTTTGTACAGTTTACTTCCGTACTCATTGGACTGTTCATTCCATTCAGCAGATCGTGTAATTCTTCTTCCGTTTACACATGATAGCAATTTCATCATTGAAGTGTATCGTTAATATCCTTTCACTATGAATTTATATTGCACTCCTCAAACTTTGTTTTATTTCCACCATTGCTTCTTCGATGTGCATATTGAAAAGTAAATTCGAAGGACTACATCCATGTCTACCACCCTTTTTAATCCAAACACTTCGCTCTTACACGTCTACTCTTATTGTTCTCTCTTGGCTCTTTACATGTAGTATATTACCCATCCTTCCCTATAGCTTACCCCTGTTTTTCGTAGAATTTCGTTCGTCTTGCACTATTTTACATTGTCGAGCAGTTTTTCGAGGTCGACAAATCCTATGAAAGTGTATTGAATTTTCCTTAGTCTTGCCACAATTATCATCCGCAGCTCTGCTACCTTTACCTTTCCTAAAGCCAAATTAATCGTCATCTAACCTGTCCTCAATTTTCTTTTCCAATCTTATGTGTATTATTCTTGTCAGCAACTTGAATGCAAGAGCTGTTAGTTCTCGCACTTGTCAGCTCTTGCAGTCTTCGGGGTTGTGTGGATGATATTTTCCTAAAGTAAGATGGTATGTCACCAGAGACATACATTCTACACTCCAAGGTGAATAGACTTTTTGTTGACACTTACTGCAAAGAATTTAGAAGTTCTGATGGAATGTTATCAGTCCCTTCTGCCTAATTTGATCTTAGGCCCTCCAAAGCTATCTTAAATTCTAATACTGGATCCCGTATCTCATCGTCTTCTCCTATCACATCAGACAAATCTTCCCCATCATAAAGGCTTTCCATGCACTCTTACCTCCTACCTGCTCTCTCCTCAACAGTTAATAGAGTAATTACCGTTGCACTCTTAATTTGATCACCCTTGCTTTTATTTTCACCGAAGGCTGTTTTGACTTTTCTGAATGCTCAGTGAGTTCTTCCGCCAATCATGTCTTTTTAGATTTCTTCACGTTTTTCATGCAGCCATTTCATCTTAGCTTCCCTGTATTTCCAGTTTATTTCCCTCCTCAGAGACAGGTATTTCTGTATCCCTCAATGAGTAATTACTTCTTTCTGCTTCTTTCATTGATCAGCTGAAGTATTTCTTCTGTTACCCATGTTTTCTTCGTAGTTACATTCTTTGTACCTATGACTTTCTTTCCAACTTCTGTGATTGCCCTTTTTAGATGTGTCTATTGCTCTTCAACTTTACTACCTACTGAGCTAATCTCTCAATCTTCAGACTAATCTTCATCGCTACTACAGTATGAACTGAGTATATATCTGCTCATGGGTACATCTTACAATCCAGTATCTGGTTTCGTAATGTCTGACTGAGCATAATGTATTCTAACTGAAATCTTCCCGTATCATCCAGGCTTTCCAGGCATATATCCTCTTCCTGTGATTCTCGAACAGGCCATTAATATTCCTAGCTGAAATTTATTACAGAACTCAGTCTTTTTCCTCTCTCATTCATTGCTTCAGTCCCTTATTCTCCTGTAAGCTTTTCTTCTACTCTTTCCCTCCATGGCTATTGGATTTTCGTCCCCCTTTATGTAGTGTATTACTCTTTCAATGTCCTCATACTTCCTCCGTCTATTCATTTTCAGCCCATGACGTTGGGGTGTATACCAGAAATATCGTAGTGAGTTTTGGTTTGCTGTCAATTCTGATAAGAACAGTCCTATCACTTAACTGTTCACAGTAACATACTCTATTCATAACGAATCCTATTGGCGTTATACCATCTATTGCTGCTGTTGGTATTACTTTATACTCATCTGACCAAAACTCCTTATGTCCTTTCCATTTCAATGCTCTGACCCCTACTGTAGATTGAGCGTTTCATTTTCCCTTTTCAGATCATCTAGCTTCCCTGGCACATTCCAGCATCTGACATTCCACGTCCCGAATCGTCGAACGTTCTCCTTTCGTTGGTTATTTAATCATTTTCTCAAGGTCACTTCCTCCGTGGCAGTACCCTCCCGGAGATCCGAATAGAGCTCTATTCCGGAATTTTTGCCAATGTAGAGGTCATCACGACACTTTTCAATTACAGGCCATGTGTCTTGTGGATACATGTTATGGGACTCTAATGCAGTGGTATCCATTGCCTTCTGCATCCTCATGCCGTTGATCATTGCTGATTTTCCGTCTTTACGGACAGTTTCCCTCCCTAAGGATCAGAGGGTGTCCTGAACCTCTGTCCGCTCCTCCACTCTGTTTGACAAGGCCTTTTGCAGAATGAGTGTGACTTCTTATGCCGGAAGTATTCGGCCGCCAATGCTGATGATTAATCAAAAATTAAGCAGTCGTGGGTTTCGAACCCAGGAGCGGGGAAGTTTTGATTACTAATCAAAGACGCTGCCTCTTTTTGTATCTCACTTTGATCGTTGCATTTGTCGGAGCGGACGTCCCGTGACACCAGTTCAAGTTCGTCGCTGATCCATTGACTCATTCTTTTTTTTTTTTTTTTTTTTTGTTTTACAGAGGGAAGCTAACTCTAACCAATCACGTTGAGCTTCCGTGCTGGCTCCCTAGACCATTTTTATAATTATGGACGGTTATAGAGACAGCCAGGATCAATATTTCTAATGGGGACCTCCAACGATTTGTTGTGTGCATGTCACGTCGAGCTGCTTCAGAACGCCGGGGAAAAGGAGGACACGATATTAGGAGGTATCCCATGACTTTTTGTCTCCTCAGGTCCTCAGGTGGTCATAGTGGTGGCTTGTAGCCACACATTCTCACTGATCTCGCTGACTACCCTTTCACTGAAACATTTCTTCTTCGAAGAGTATTGCTGTATACATTCTCCCATGTCACAGCTAACTTCTATTTTTTAGCTTGGTGTCTCTGGTGTCTATGATGTACTTCTCAGCTAGTTCCTCCAAGCGGCCACTTATATTTCTCGGACCTCAAACCTGCTCTGTTCACTAGTCATATCGTTACTTCTGCCTTCAAAAATTTGGTCTGTCATTTCTGCAGCCATACGGTGATAGTGCATGCATTTTTTCTAGGTAATTTTATAAAGGTTGGAAGGTTTCAAAAACTGCACTGCGAATCTATCATTATTAAACTGTTATATGTACACCTTTTTTTCTATGTTTCATATTGAGGAGAACGCTCCTCTCGAGCAGAAGTCAACATAAAAACAACCTTAGGGCACAGAACCGCTCTACAATGTGGATCCAATATAGGTGTAGCCTTAGGCATATCCCCACATCCGGTGAATATCAGGCTGGTACACAAGTCTCTCCTCAGTTACACGAATCGCAAACCTTTCTATAAATTTCTCGCACTTTCACATGGGATAAAACCGGAAACAGACAGCTGAGGTACCCAAATTTCGTCTGTTGTTGGAGGGGAGGGGGATGAGGATGGGTTTCGACAGGAAGGGCATCTTCTATCACTAACACCGACAAATCCAGAATAACAACATGTTCCTGTGAAAACATTGGACCAGGCCAGGAAAATGAAATAGACTTACCATATGATTCTCTCTTGAGTGAATAGCTATCACTCTATATTAATGAACAGAAATATGAAAATTAAGTCACTCTAAGCAGCTTGTTTTGTTGATGCTCCTTGTTGACTTTGATCCAGAGTGGGATGGACTCCACGTTACTGGAACTTTGTCATCAAAACAACTCCTGAGAGCTCCAGTCAGATTTCCAAATGAAAGTACAATGAAATGAACACCCTTAGCTGCTTACAGGCGTTGACATACGTCAAGGGGGACAGATGAAAATGTGTGCCCCGCCCGGGACTCCAACCCGGGATCTCCTGCTTAGATGGCAGACGCTTTATCCATCTGAGCCACCGAGGACACAGACAATTCCGCGTCTGCAGGGATTTATCTCTGGCACGCCTCCCGCGAAACCGACATTCTCAACGTATTGTCCCGCACTACATTCGTAGTGCCCCCTCCCATTATACTCAGTACTCGCGGCGTGTTGCCGATTTCCGTAAGAATTCTGGCACTGTTTGTGCATTCGCACAGAAGAAGAAGATGGTCAAGTGCCCGGTGAGCCTTAACTATATATTTACTAAGATGGTATCTGTCCTTTCGGACATGTCCGTTAAGGCTCACCGGGCACTTGACCTTCTTCTTCTTCCGTCCGAATGCAGAAACAGTGCCCGAACTCTTACGGGAATCGGCAACGCGCCGTGAGTAATGGGTATAATGATCGGGGGCACTACGAATGTAGTGCAGGAGAATACGATGAGAACGTGGGTTTCGCGGGAGGCGTTCCAGAGGTAAATCCCTGTAGTCGCGCTATGCTCTGTGTCCTCGGTGGCTCAGATGGATAGAGCGTCTGTCATGTAAGCAGGCGATCCCGGGTTCGACTCTCGGTCGGTGCACACATTTTCATCTGTCCCCGTTGACGTATGTCAACGCCTGTAAGCATCTAAGGATGTCCATTTCATTGTAATTTCATTCTAACGAGCTGCATGGTCACCTATGGTATCTGTTCTTTCAGACATGTCCGAAAGAACAGATACCATCTTAGCAAATATATAGAATTCCAAATGCCTCACTCTTTCCTCTCCACCGTCTCACATGGGTGACTGTAGGCTTGAGACATGAATAGATAAATGCATGAGTACTGCAAAGATATCGTTTCAAGCCTCAGTCCAGCAAACTGTTTTTCATCCTGAGGAAAGATTGGTAAGAGGAAACTACTTGCTGTACAGTGAATAAGTCAGAAGTACATGTTCCAATTGGAAAAATAACTCGTTCCACCGCCTGATTCAGATGAAAATGAGGTCTTCTTCTGGTCAACTACAAACCACGGGACCTATAATCGAACCTTTCTATTCAACATTCGTAGTATAACACAAGATATACCATCAGACACACATTCTATTGTATCAACAAGAGTAGTGGTAATATAATGACGAGATGACGGTTTTTAAACTCTTACGTATAAACTGGTTTGGGATATTTTAATGTGTGAAGCTGTTTAATACGATTGTCGTGGATGGTATGAGGTAACTGTGGGTGCTGGTGGGCTGTACAGAGCGAGAACCTGGCCATGGCGGCGTACAGTGCTGTGACATCACTGCAGGGCTGCCCTCTCCCCATCAAACGGTCGCTGCTGCTGCTCATGCACCGCGCCCAAAGACCGCTGTGCATCACAGCCGGCGGCTTCTTCCCCCTCTCCAGGGAGTCCTTTGTCGCGGTGAGTTGGATTACTCTTTATTCCAGGAACCTCAGAAACCTCTCGTTCTTCATCTGCCCTCTAGCAGAACGGCTGTGGCAATGGCATGGTACAATGTACAGCAGACATAACTCTATTACAAACACTTCCAATCAACTTCACTTCCCTCTGTATCCTTGACTTATCACATCTAATAATAGCTAGGGAACATGAGACGTTATTTTGTCTTCCTTCCTTCTCACAGAGAAATTGGTTCTGTAGTTAGTTAGTTAGTTAGTTCTATGTCGCATGTATCAGCTATAAGACTAATCGGTATAATGGGGAATGTGTCATTTTATCTTGACAATACATATTCATGTGTAATTATGACTGCATGCTCACCATATATATGCTAGTTTTGTTTTTCCTTCAGTAATTCTTACACATAACATTTTACATACAACATAAACAGAAAATTTGCCCTGGAATTGGAGAATTTGTTAAGAAGAAAATTATTCAGTCTGGTTTCAGATTTTACTGAGTTCTCTGCCACACATTTTATACCATTCAGTAGGTGATCAAAAATTTAGGTGGCACCATTATGCCCTTGTTTCTGTGCTGAGTACAACCTTACTGTGGAATAATGAAAGTTATTTTTCCTTCTAGTGTTGGAATTATGTACATCATTTTTTTCTTTTGAACTGTACTGCTTCATTATAACAACATGAAGAATGAAATATGCCATGAATCCAAAGTCGAATCACCTAACTCCTTAAATAGGTGCCTACAAGATGGCAAGTAGAAGCACCGGTGGTTCTGGAGATACTCAGAACCTCTGTAAAGTATGAAGAATAATACATGTACAGTAGGTCTTAATTTTCGGGTGGGACAAATACTTTAAATTATTTGTCATCTGTTCCAGAAAATATTCAAATATGTTGCAGCATTAGGCACTACAGAATTCGATAAACTGAGCCTAAACCCTTCAACACTTTATTTTAAATGTAACAGCCATCTCTTACGCATTTCACAGAGAGTCACTGACTACCAATAATTCAATTCACAAATATGTGCTTTTAGATCTTTAGATATGAAATGATATGAATAACTTGACCGCAAACATTTTATTGTCTTTTTCCGTATTCCATCGTTCCTAGTTGCTTTAAAAGTCATGGGGTACGATCCATGATGGCAACTAAATGAAACACAGAGTGTTTTCGGCATTACATTTGTATTTTTAATGAAACATTTTCAGTAGCCTATAATACAACTCTGTGTCTGTGTATATTATAAATACATTATGGAGTAGTTGCAAGAATGTTACTGTATAACGTCTTCTCATTTCCTCTCTTTCTTTTCAGGCTAGAAACAAATTTTGCAGTAAAAGTTTCATGAGGGTAAATATCGTTTGGCTTTACTCGTAACTTCCAATACTGTTACTTCACATACATCATCCTGGAGATACGGTTGTGTAAGAAGACCAGCTGTTAGTGTTTCGTCGCCATCACTTACTACAGCATTTCACTTGTACTTTTCACTGTGTGTTGAATTTCTATGTGTTTACAGTGTATAGTGTTAATAACTGTTGCTGTATGTTTATCTTCTGATTTTTGTTTGTGTTTTATATATGTGGTTTTGACAGTGCTCATTTCTTGTGTGTGTCTGTGTGTGTGAAAGAGAGAGATATTGGGAGAAAGGGGGAAGTAATTAATTATGCAGTCTGGTTATGTTTTACATTCTGTTATTATTTTGGTGGCTAACGTGATCGGTAAACTGTTGATTGTCTTGATCGTGTCATTAATTAATTGTGAGAGCTCTTTCTATACGTAGGTTTTCCTGTGTTGTCAGAAGTATTTTGTTGCAGTTGTTCACTTTAATAACTTCCATGTCCTGTTTCATCTTGGATGGTTCATGTCCATATTTTATCAAACATTCAGCGCTTTCAGAATGGCTATTTTCATACTTCCAGCTCTTTTACACATAATTCTGAAATTCCAGCTTGCCATCCCCAGATGCCGTGATTCAATTTCTTGACATTCTGAGTTTAATATATCTGCTCCTCATTCCGCCACCTACAAAATCACAAATTAGCAACTGTATACACAGGTTATGCAGACCAAATAATATTTCACGCAGCAAAGAAAAGTATGAGAAAGAATTGCAACCAAAAAAACTTACAGCCACAATTAATGGTTGTAACACCCATACAGTACACATACTTAACGAAAAAATTCAAAACGCAAGTAAGGAAAAATTAAAACAAGGGGAGAACGCAAACACCACAGCTCCCCTCCAACAATACACGCACCACAGTACACACAAAAACACAAAACAGTAGCACTCATGACATGACTAAAAGAAATGAATGGAACATTGTAACATACAACAACAAATCATAATAAAGAATGCGAATATATTATGGTTAAACGTTGCTACAGAACAGCAAACTCACTACAGTAAAATTTACAGACCACAATAGACAAACCAGGTGAATACCAAGAAGCCGGTTTATCCTAGTTAGAATGTTGAGAATGTTAATCAGCGTAACCGGAAAGACAGGCAGGAACTCCAAAACCATGTGTAAAGAACATACGAGAAGCCGATAGTACGAAAATAATCTTTCCACCATTGCTGAACACCTGAAATTACATGGTCATCAACCACTCAGCATGGGCAGGACAAGAAAATTCGTAGTGAGGGCAATTACAACAAAAACTCCTGACATTACAGGATAGAGTTCATTTGTAAAGAGCACTAGCAATATGAAAGAAAGTAATTGATCATGTTGACCACTAAGACAGTAACAAATGTAAATGTAAAGCATAATGAGACTACAGAATTAGTAACTATCTCTTACTCTCTCTCTCTCTCTCTCTCTCTCTCTCTGACTCACTCACCCTCACACACAAACACACACACACACACACACACACACACACACATACAGACAGAAAAGAAATCATTTACACAAGGAATCAAAGAATAACTAACACATACCAGAACTCTCTCTCTCTCTCAAACACACACACACATGCACAGGCAAGAAGAGTAAAAACATCGAACGACACATACACAACTCAAACAGGAAAGATAAAAACTTAACGACGGTTGCCAACGCTGTACACTGTAAACACACATACGTTCAAGGGTATACAATGAGAATGGTAAGTGAAGTGTTGTAATCAATGTGCGTGGCAAGAGATTGGAAACCGGTCATCTGGAGTATGGAGGCTGAATAAACACATATGCAGGTAGACACGCATGAACTAAGAACATTGGAAGCCGTACGTACCACCAAATTCATGGAATTTGTTTCTAACCTGAAAAAAATAGAGTGAGATGAGAAAACGTATGATATTAACGTACTTGTAACAGCTGCATAATGCATTTGTTACATGTGTGAAAGCAAATATGTATTATGGGCCACTGAAGGTGCTTCATCAAGCGAAATGCCTGTAGCAAGAAGCAGACTGCCTCCCATTTAGATGCAAAGACGGAACATACGTCGATCATAAATTTCTTACTTTACATTATTCTCTATAATTTTCTAGACATACATAAGTTGACTGCAGACTTTACCACAACATGAATTATTGTTTAATAGTTAACCTTTTAACGTAGTGAATCATTCCATTATTGTGTGGCAGTATGATCCTAGGATGTAGGATATAACGTAAGAACACCTATATGTTATGCGTGCGTTTTTCCTCCAGGATTTATAAACTGTTAATTTCATCATCAATTCTGAGCGTAACTTTGGTTTAGAGTTTTCATTACGTTTTCGTTGTTTGGTTCCCGGTATATAAATCTTTGGGCTACTACAAACATGCAACACATAAGAATAACCTCTGATGTAGGTTCTAGCAAATAGTCAAGTGAACGTGGAAGTTTTTTCCTTATGATAATTTTCTTCTTTTACAGGTTCTTAATGTGTCATACTCATTCTTCGCCATTCTACGAAATTTCAAGGAAGAAGAGCAGTAGCGTCTTTATGTTTGTAACTTTTGTCCAACATTCTGTTCTGTTACAGATGCATATGAAAGTTGTAATGAGAAACACTGAGTTACTTTTCATTAGGGAGAACTGTATATCCACTTTCGGAAATGAACAGTTACATTATATTATAAAATACTGTGGTAGTTGGAGAATAGTTGCATGAATGAACATGAGACCTATGTTCCAAAACAAGAAGGGCAGCACTTAGCAGGCACAGTGGGTATTGGTCTGCACAGTTTGAAAAACCTTCTTTATTTATTAAATTAGTATGATTGTAAGAAAATAATTTTGCCAATGGTGCAATCCGCCTATTACCTGTCTGACCATAGCCCAAGTACCTAACATTACGTTTTCAGTATCAATGCCCTAAAATATTCCACTTATGTTACAAACTTTTGGCCCACGAATCAATAGCAACATGATCTGAGTTGGACTGATGAAATATTAGATAGCAAACAATCTTTCATAGTGCAACGAACGATATGAAGTGACATCTGTCATTTGTTAACATAGTGCAGAATTATAATAAAGATGTTCAATGATGCTAGTGCAAACTAAAATGTGTGGATGCTTCTTCTGTTGAGGAGATAACGCGTTCTATGCGCGTGTAAACCACAGCCTGCATTTCGTAATGCTATTTAGAAAGCATGATTGACGGAGTAACTAATCTTCAGAACCGCATCATATGTCTCGAGCTTCCCAGTACCTCAAATGTACATTTTATTAGCTGAAAATGTATCGTAATAGCAGTTCCGTTTAAGGTGGAACGTATTCAGTGAGTAGTGCTAATATATATTTAGATGGAAAGGCGTTTTTTGACAGACTGCTTTCAATGATCAGGAGAATATGTTCCCAAACACGAAAAACACTCAGCAGTTACAAAGTTCTCTCCCAGTTGGAATATTGTCCTGCGTTACAAAGGTAGTTGACAAAGACACAGATACATTAAAAACGCCCTCAAATTCTATCGACTCCTCCTAAAGTTACTTTTCTATTGCTTCTAAATGTTTGAATCTCCTGTAAAGCATTGAAACTGGCGGCTTGCATGTGCTTATGATAACCCTGAATAAATATAGGTGATGTCCTATATTTGGCCCTCTGATATGTCTCGGACATTCACTTCATGTATGTGACGTAAGTACCCCTCAACAATTTAAAGCTGTGCATTTTATACTTGTGTGCGCGCACGCCATAAATCTCACCTGCTCCAGCCATTGTAACAGCAAAACTGGTAGACAGCCAAGAGATATACGACGCAATAGTGAATGACGGTACGGCGCAAAGCTTGTAAACCGTGGGACGGAATCCCCATGATCTTATTACTGACAGTGTTGACTCCACCCATTTCTACTTATTGCTTTCTTGTAGTCTCGTGGTCACAGTGGTATTCGAAGCACTCGAACAAGGTGATCAGGTAGCTAAAAAAGGTAATCTGGATATACCTGTCACAGCGGCTTTGGTTCTGTGGAGTTTGTGAATGGGTGTGAGCAACCGCGGAAACCATACCAGCACGAATTGTTGCTGCGTTGTTCACTGTGAAACTCAGAAAACAGCTTACCGCAGGTTCTCTGTTTTATCGACAGGCTGCATCATTATGACATGGCTTCTCTTGAGCGGTGCAACGTTACTATGGAAAGAGTATTTCAGTGCGTGCCGCGACTGCAGTCATGAACCAGGAATAAACTGAAATTTACTAAAGTTAAAATCTTCTGTGTTGTTAGGCCGCGTCATATTTCCACTAAAAATAGTCGACATTTCGACCTCACTACTGGTATCATCTTCAGGATCTTCCGATGTCCACCATTGCTAGAACACTCAGTAGCAATAGTGGACATCGGAATATCCTGAAGAAGATCCCAGCAGAGGGGTCGAAACGTCGATTATTTTAGAGGAAATATGACGCGGGCTAACAACACAGAAGATTTTAACTTAAGTGACAACGGCCACGAGATCCTGCAGACTAACCTAAGTAAAATTTTGCCTATGTGAGTTTCGATGATATTAAAATTTTATTACTATCACTGGTATTGGATTGGTGCGTAAGTTCGAAGCCTTTTCCCGTAAGTCTAGTATTTTCACATACAGCTGAACTTCAGTCATGAGTTATATATTTCCCTCCACTACTTACAAAAATCTGCCAACGCTGGGGTAACTTTTCGATTCCGCGGCTGTAAACATCGTGACTTGAGACGATGAACTCGTTGAGAGATATTCATGGTGCATTTTCATGTGGAAAGGAAGTTCCTTGGAGGCTGTTAGATAGAGAGTGGAAAAGGAGAAAAACTGAGGCCGCGAGATCAGGTGAATCAGGAGTACGCGAAATTACATTCCAATACGACTCCTGTATAGGGTTTTCAGTCCGCCTAGCAGAATGCGGGCGGGCGTTGTCGTAGAGTTGCATCAGTTCAGGCAGGCCTCCTGGTCGTTGTTCTTGAACTGCGTCTGCAAGACGCCTCAGTTGTTGACGATAAATATCGGCAGTAATGATTACACCTCGGGGAAGCAATTCGTATTACACCACACCCTCTCTGTTGCACCAGATGCATAACAATATCTTCTGTGGATGCGCGGGTCTTTGTACGATAAGTTTCTCCTTTATTTGGGGCCAACCACAGATTTTTTTCCCTTATGGTAGTACAAAGACTCCATTTCCCGATACCAGTAACGATACTGGATAGGAATAGTCGGTGTTATTCACGAGTGAATTGGTGACGAGCACGCCACTGCCTAAATTTGGCTTAGAGTACACCCGAATTTTGAATCTTCCCTGTTGCACGTAAATGTCGCATGATGGTGAAATGATCACATCTGTGGCCATCGACAAAGCAATAACTCACTACAAAACCTCGCCACTGTCTCCCTTCACGTAGCCGCCCGGTCTCAGGAGTCTTGACACGGTCCGCGCGGTTCGCTCCGTCGGAGGTTCGAACCCTCCCTCGGGCATGGGTGTGTGTGTTGTCCTTAGTGTAAGTTACTTGCAGCTTACACTGAAATGATGCAAGCTTAGGGACCGATGACCTCAGCAATTTGACCCCATACGATCGTACCACAAATTTCCAATTTTCTCCCTTCTCTCTCCCGTTGCACATGTCGCCACTGAGCACACAAAGCCAATCGTCCAATCCAATTGATAGATCTTGGAGGTAATGTATTTACTCTTAATTAAGTAATAATTTAAATTTTTGCAGAAAATCATTTCAAATGGTTCAAATGGCTCTGAGCACTATGGGACTTAACATCTGAGGCCATGAGTCCCCTAGGCTTAGAACTGCTTAAACCTAACTAACCTAAGGACACCACACACATCCATGCCCAAGGCAGGATTCGAACCTGCGACCGTAGCGGTCACGCGGGTCCAGACTGAAGCGTCTAGAACCGCTCGGCTACAACGGCCGGCAGTAAATCAGTCATTTACTGTATGCACTTTTACTGTCTGACTTTACGTTTAATCCTGTAATGAAATCTGCATCCATCCCATAACATTTATATATTTCTTAATCTGTATCCGTACATTATGATGAGATTAAAAAAAGTATCTTTGATGGTATATGTCATACACATCCCATGAACCACGGACACTGCCGGTGGTCGGACTGGTTGCGTGCCTCAGTGATAGTCAACCATGCCATAGATACAACCGCAACAGAGTGGTAGCCGTTGAGAGGTCAGACAAACGTGCGGTTCCTGAAGAGGGTCAGCACCCTTTCCAGTAGTCGCAGGGCAACAGTCTGGATGAATGACTGACCTGGCCTTGTAACATAAACCAAAACGGTCTTGCCATGCTAATATCGTGAATGCCCGAGGACCTGCATCTCTACTGTATGGTTAAATGATGACAGCACCCTCTTCGGTAAAGAATTTAGGAGGTAAAATCTCTGGATGGGGACTGCTCAAGAGGACCTCATTATCAGAGAAACAAAAGTGGTATTCTGCAGATCGGAGTGTAGAATGTTACATCCCGTAATCAGTCAGGCAGGTTAGAAAATTTAAAATGCGATATAGATAGGCTAAAGGCAGATAAAGAAGGAATTAGTGAAGTTTGGTGGCTGGAGGGACAGTCAGATAGGGGTAATGCGGGAGTAGGTTTAATATAGAAAATAGGAATGCGAAAAGCTACTGTGAACAGCATAGTGAACGCAATATCGTAGCCAAGGTAGACTGGAAACCCACACCTACAACAGTGGTACAAGTTCACGTGGCAACAAGCTCCACAGATGATGAAGGGATTGAAGAAATGTATGTCGAGATAAAATAAATTATTAGGATAGGTTTGGACACGAAAATTTTATTGCGATGAGGGACTGCAATTCGATAGCAGGAAAGGAAGAAAGGGAAAAATAGTATGTGATTAACGACAGGGGGATAAGAATGAAAGAGGAAGCCACATGCTAGAATATTGAGCAGAGCATAATTTGATCCTCGTCAGCACTTGGTTTAAGAATCATAAAATCAGATTGCATGTATGGAAGAGGCCTGGAGACACCAGAAAGTTAAAGATTGGTTAAGTTATTGTCAGACAGAGATTTAAGAATCGAATTTCAAATCGTAAGACATCTCTGAGGGCCGGTTGTGGACTCTGAGCATAATTTATTGGTTGCGAAATGTAGATTAAAAGTGAATAAGTTGGAAAATGGTAGGAAATTAAGGAGATGGGCCCTGAATTTGTTGTAAGATCAAAAATGTTTCAAATGGCTCTGAGTACTATGGGACTTAACTTCTAAGGCCATCAGTCCCCTAGAACTTAGAACTACTTAAACCTAACTAACCTAAGGACATAACACACATCCATGCTCGAGACACGATTCGTGCCTGCGACCGTAGCGGTCCCGCTGTTCCAGACTGTAGCGCCTAGAACAGCTCGGCAACATCGGCCGGCTGTTGTAAGATCCAGAGATTGTTGAGAGTTTCAGAGAAGCATTAAACAATGGTTGACTAGAAAATAAATACAATGGTAGACGAACAGGTGGCTTTAAGAGATGAAATAGTTAAGGCAGCAGAGAATCAAATTGGTAAAAAGACAATGCCTAGTAGGAAAACCTGGATAACGCAAGACATATTGAATGTAACTGAGGAAAGGAGAAAATTTAGAAATGTAACAAATAAAGCAAGCGAAAAGGCATACAGTCGTTTAAAAAGGAGATTGTCAGAAAGTGCAAAAGCAGAAATGGCTAGAGAAGAAATGAAATGATTTAGAAGCATATATCACTAGGTGAAAGACAGACACCGTGTAGAGGAAACTTAAAGAGGCCTTTTGGGAGATGAGACGCAGCTGTATGAATACCAAGAGCTCAGATGACGGTTCTGCCCCAAGCAAAGAAGGAAAAGCTGAAAGGTGGAAGGAGTATATAGAGGGTCTACAGAATAAAGATGAACTTGAAAGCAGTATTATAGAAGGGGAAGTGAACGTAGATGAAGACTGGATGGTTGGTATGATCTTGCGGGAAGAATCTGACAAAGATGTGAAAGTCGAAAAAGGCCCAGGAGCAGGCGATAGCCTTAGGAGAGTCAATCGTGGTAAAACTCTTCCATCTGATGTGCGAGATCAGACGGGAGAAATATCCCTCATAAGTTTGTAGTAATCCAAGTCCAAAGAAAGAACTTGCTGGTAAGTGTGAAAATTATCGATCTATCAGTTTAATAAGTCGTAGTTGCAACGTAGTAACACCAGTTATTTACAAAAGAATGGACAAACTAGTAAAAACCGACCTCGGAGATCAGTTTGAATTCCAGAAAAATGTAGGAAGACACGAAGCGGTACTAATACTACTTCTTATCTTAGAAGCTAGGGAGCACCGGATTTCCCCCCCCCCCTCCCACTCTCTCTCTCTCTCTCTCTTTCGAGCATTTCAGATAGGACATCAAAAATTAAAATAAAATATCCATTTTTCTAAACTATGTTCATTTTGTTGTGCACATGTTTCTGAAGACTTTGATATATAAACAATATATGTTATAGGAAATGTACGAGTAAGATGTGTTTTTGGTCCAAAATGTGTCAAAGTGCAGTGCCGCGCCTCTTCACACAGCATTCATCCACCGTACGTCACTGTATTTCGCTCTGTGGGATTCAAACGTGTATATTTTGTAATGGAAGCCGTCAAACTTATATTCAGTACAATGGAAATTAAAATGTCCTGTGGGATCTCTCCTGCTCCAAGTCGGCCGGTTTGACATCCTACTCCCTCTTAAAATCTCACAATTATTACTGGATGGAATTATTTGTAATCGGGAGAATAAGAACTATTCAGAATATTTGCACTCTTTATTGCGTATTAACTAATAATTTTCTTTTTGGTTGACATAAAATTAAATACAGCAAACATAAAATTAGTAAAGACAAGAGACGAGCAAGGTGGTACACGTCTTCAATCCTTAGGTCCCAGCAGTGTTTTCTCCCTAACCTTGCTACATCTTTACACGGCGTCCTTTCCTTTCTGCGAAATAATCTGTTACCTCATCAAAGTTTATCAAAAGTTTATTACATGAAAAATGAAGGGGTCCTCGTCTAATATCGAAAAAGCTGTTAATACGAATAGTACCCAACAGTGGTGTGGTTTCTCCATTTGATTACGTCTAGTTTGTCACTGTCTACTAGATAAAATGAATTACGCCTTTCTAACATTGCACCAATTGTAACACACGCCAAATAAGCGAGTCTGTTTTGGCTCAAATGCTCATTTGCAACTAGCCCATTTCCGTAAAAGACACGACAGAATATAATCCACGAAATACCAATATAAAATTCCTTTTAGGCCTATGACAGGCAAAAGGTTTTATGTTCCGAAACAGTTTCACATTTCATTAAAACGGTCCAGTTTCGCAAGCATGAGATCGAAAGTTGTAGGACGAGTAGATTATATAAATTGAAATCGTTATATTCTTCCATGTAATTTGTGTGATGTCTCCATTTCATCTCTTTCCTTGTTCTAATAAACAATCTTGTCTTCGCTAATTCTATAACTATTTCTACCATTATCAAAACTTCTTGTCTTCGCTAATTCTATAAATATTTCTACCATTGTCAAAATTTATCTCCGGTGAACTTCACTAACCGTGACAGAATCACCGCTTTAGTTATCCTGCGTTTACTCTCCGGTTAGGCGTTACTACGTGATCGTACAACGCGTTTTCCGCACCATTCAGAGATAGAACGAAGGATATGTGCAAAGGATCCCCCTCTCGTCATGAGCAGTCGCGGGCGCTCGGGAATAACAGGGCAAGCACAAAAAGTTGTGGAACGAACGTATGTACGCTCGGGCGTTCTCGTGTCCAAACGTTCCTCATCGCCCAAGCAGTCTGCTATAAATCGCCTCATTTGCTTGGAACCTTGTTTTGCGTTTATTGTGGAAAAAGGCATAAGAAAAACAAAACGGAAAAGCGACTGTAGATAAAGCAGTATATAAACAACAGAGGCACGAGAAATACAAAGCGACGACAACGTTTTGTCATAAAATTCCAGAAGGAGGTCACATCAAGAGTTTAGATTTTCTGCTTGGAAAACTGCAGCGATGAAGGTGGCAATAAAATTTTGTTAGCTGATAACTAGACACTTATACACACCTGAATTATTTATTCATAATTTCAAACCAAAAAATCTCAGTTCTATAAAATTTGTAACTTACGATGTGAAATAAAATTAATGACGAGGGTTGGAACTTTAATAGTGGCAACTATTTGTTTACAGCTCGTACAAAGTAGATACGTGTTTCAAAGTTTTACTGACCTTCAAAGTAGTCGCCAGCATTGTGGATAACCCGTTGCCAGCGAAGTTGAAGTCGTAGGATACTCTTAGCGGTGTCAGTTGTGTTGACAGTTAGAGCGGCGCATTCTATTTCCCGACGAATTTGTAGCAGTTCTGAAGCGAATGTCGTGAAGTGTTTCCCCTTAGTTTAGAAATCGAGTTGAACTTACGAGGGCGTAAGTCAGGGGAGTGCAGTATATGGTGTAGCACTTAGCAGCCCCATCAGTCGAACAAATCAGTAACAGCTTGCACTGTACGTGCTTGAGCATTGTCCTGCAAAGTGGTCAGGTCCTGCAGAGAGCGCCATCACTTATGTCTCTAAGCTGGTCGTAGTTTGTGTTCCAAAAATGAACAGCATAGAGACAGAAGTGACGACACTTTCTGCAGGACTTGACCATTTTGCAGGACAATGCTCAAGCAAGTACAGTGCAAGCTGTTTCTGATTTGTTTGACTTATGGGGCTGCTAATTGCTGTATCACCTACTGCATTCCCAACTTAAGTCCTCGTGAGTTCAACTCGATTTCTAAACTGAAGGAAACACTTCACGGCATTCGCACCGCACCGCTCGAACTGTCAATAGAAGTGGCACTGTTAAGAGTATACTACGACGTCCACATCGCTGGATACAGGTTATACGCAATGGTGGTGACTACTTTGAACGTCAGTAAAACTTCGAAACACATATCTGTTTTGTACGAGCTGTAAGTAAATAGTTGCCATTATTATAGTTCCAAGCCTCGTATTTGATTCCTTTATACTTTTTTTCACTGCAGCAAATGCTTAAGGTTCTAGTTATTAGCAGATTTTCTTCGTACATAGTATTACAATTTGTATCTGTTAGTATCTACAAACACTGTTCTCCTAAACACATAAATGATTCATTCAATATCCATGCAATTCGCTTATATACTAGATCAACGGAAAACGAATGAATAAATTAAATAAAAAATGATTATTGCTGAAACTGAGAAATACTTAAGGGAGCTTCTTAGTATTTATGTCAATGTTAATTTACTTTCAATGTACCATTTGTATTTAATCATGAAATACGATACGTGGATTAATGACCTCAGCATCTACAAATTTGGGAATTGCATAGACAGTAGAATCCACTTGAAAGAAGGCTTCATTTCCATTTTTAGTAGTATTAAGAGGAGCTACACGTACCGCAACACTTCTTTCCTTCAGATTTCAGTGTTCAGTTGTGCTTTTAAATCGCCATAACATGAATGTTCGTCTACAGTTTTCATGTACACTTTTCCTAAATTTTTGGCTTATGCTTCTCAGTTTTCCTACTTCAAAACGTACTTTATCTTATGCGTTACAGAAATATTGTCGCATGCTTTTTATCTAATATGTGACGCTCACGGTAACACATCTCGGACTTTTGTTCAAATAATCTTCAGAAGCGGCATTCCATACGATACTTTTCAGTTCTGTCTGTGGTCATCTATAAACTTCGGCGTGCTTCAGCTAGAGTCAACCGACACTATTGCACATAAATCGCTTCCCAGAATAGCCTCAACTCACTACTCTGCCAAACGCATACGGTCCCAGGCTGCCTGTGGTCTGCTAAGTAACGCAAAGACTCCCACAGAAGGCGAATAGTAATAAGCTTAACTCACGACCTCCATTTCCAGGAAATTACGCATGCACAAATGCATATGAATAGTTGCGCTTTTGGAAAGTGATGCACATGTGCAAAATTGAACTAAAAAAATGCATCGCTAGATCCACATCTAAGCAGCTGCTAAAAGGGGACTGTGCTACTGGCACTTAATAGTGTAGTGGTCTGGTAAAAACTTTGTGTCAAAATTTCATTTTCTTGGATATACTGAGAAGATAATAATGTGATCTTTCTTACCTGTTTTTCTTGTTAGTTTATTTATATTCACTCTGGTAGACTGAATCTACGGATTTCGCTAATAATTATATCCACGATGATCATTCGCTCACCAAATCAACCACGAAGGCAAACAACTATTTGCGTTCATTCATCCGTTCGGGTTTACTAGGCCCATCTCTTATAGCCCGTCCCCTGCTCTTTGTGGGAAAGTCCTTTATTTCTAGGTGCGACGGGGATACCTCTAGCAGAAACATCACGTATACTATGTACTGATGCAAAAATCAAACTTACGATTCGTTCAAAAGACAATTTAGAATGTGTTCAAAAATGTTCGAAAACCAACAGGGATGAATTTCAAAATCGTATGAATACTCGATAGGCCAAAATGCGTTATATGCTAGGCGCTTTGTGAAGCAAGGTTTCTGTCTTCAAGATTATGAATTCGGCTGCTAATGAACTTTCCTTCCGAAGCCGGTACTACTGTTTGCCAACCCCCCCCCCCCCCCCCCCAGCGCGCACCGCCAGCACTGCCACACTCCACACAACGCCCTAGAGCTGGGAGTGAATCCAGGTAAGGAAAGGCAAACCTACATTGGTAACATTTGTATACGTAAATAAAGCTTTTGACTACGCTCTGACGGGAATATTCTCTTTTAAATTCAGAAGATAGCAGTGGTACAATACACGGAAGAAAAAGGTATTTACAACCTGTAAAAAAACCGGATTGCACTTCTAAGAGTGGAGGTGTGTGAAAGAGAGACAGTGGTTGGAATTGGAGTGAGGCAGAATTGAAGCCTATACGTGATGTTATTCAACATGTAGATTATAATGGTTGCTGTTGTTGTTGTCTTCAGTCCTGAGACTGGTTTGATGCAGCCCTCCATGCTACTCTATCCTGTGCAAGCTTCTTCATCTCCCAGTACCTACTGCAACCTACATCCTTCTGAATCTCCTTAGTGTATTCATCTCTTGGTCTCCCCCTACGATTTTTACCCTCCACGCTGCCTTCCAATACTAAATTGGTGATCCCTTGATGCCTCAGAACATGTCCTACCAACCGATCCCTTCTTCTGGTCAAGTTGTGCCACAAACTTCTCTTCTCCCCAATCCTATTCAATACTTCCTCATTAGTTATATGATCTACCCATCTAATCTTCAGCATTCTACTGTAGCACCACATTTCGAAAGCTTCTATTCTCTTCTTGTCCAAACTATTTATCGTCCATGTTTCACTTCCATACATGGCTACACTCCATACAAATACTTTCAGAAATGACTTCCTAACACTTAAATCTATACTCGATGTTAACAAATTTCTCTTCTTCAGAAACGCTTTCCTTGCCATTGCTAGTGTACATTTTATATCCTCTCTACTTCGACCATCATCAGTTATTTTGCTCCCCAAATAGCAAAACTCCTTTACTACTTTAAGTGTCTCATTTCCTAATCTAATACCCTCAGCATCACCCGACTTAATTCGACTACATTCCATTATCCTCGTTTTGCTTTTGTTGATGTTCATCTTATATCCTCCCTTCAAGACACCATCCATTCCGTTCAACTGCTCTTCCAAGTCCTTTGCTGTCTCTGACAGAATTACAATGTCATCGGCGAACCTCAAAGTTTTTATTTCTTCTCCATGGATTTTAATACCTACTCCGAATTTTTCTTTTGTTTCCTTTACTACTTACTCAATATACAGATTGAATAACATTGGGGAGAGGTTGCAACCCTGTCTCACTCCCTTCCCAACCGCTGCTTCCCTCTCATGCCCCTCGACTCTTATAACTGCCATCTGGTTTCTGTGCAAATTGTAAATAGCCTTTCGCTCCCTGTATTTTACCCCTGCCACCTTTAGAATTTGAAAGGGAGTATTCCAGTCAACATTGTCAAAAGCTTTCTCTAAGTCTACAAATGCTAGAAACGTAGGTTTGCCTTTCCTTAATCTTTCTTCTAAGATAAGTCGTAAGGTCAGTATTGCCTCACGTGTTCCTGTATTTCTACGGAATCCAAACTGATCTTCCCCGAGGCCGGCTTTTACTAGTTTTTCCATACGTCTGTAAAGAATTCGTGTTAGTATTTTGCAGCTGTGGCTTATTAAACTGATTGTTTGGTAATTTTCACATCTGTCAACACCTGCTTTCTTTGGGATTGGAATGATTATATTCTTCTTGAAGTCTGAGGGTATTTCGCCTGTTTCATACATCTTGCTCACCAGATGGTAGAGTTTTGTCAGGACTGGCTCTCCCAAGGCCGTCAGTAGTTCTACTGGAATGTTGTCTACTCCGGGGGCTTTGTTTCGACTCAAGTCTTTCAGTGCTCTGTCAAACTCTTCACACAGTATCGTATCTCCCATTTCATCTTCATCTACATCTTCTTCCATTTCCATAATATTGTCCTCAAGTACATCGCCCTTGTATAGACCCTCTATATACTCCTTCCAACTTTCTGCTTTCCCTTCTTTGCTTAGAACTGGGTTTCCATCTGAGCTCTTGATGTTCATTAGAATGGTAGTAAGGGAAATTACAGAAAAAATTTGAATAGGAATTAATGTTCAGAGAGATGAAATAAAAACTTCGACGTTAGCCGATGTCGTCGTAATTCCGTCACAAACAACACAGGACTTATAAAAGCAGTGAACGGAAAGCAGTATATACGATGAATTTCAATGAAAGCAAAACAGGGCTAATGGAATGGAATGAAATTAAATCAGGTGATGCTAAGAGAATCAGATTAGGCATCGAGACAAAGTAGTAGATGGGTTTTGCTTTTTCGGCAGGAAAATAACTGATAGTGGCCGAAGTAGAGAGGATAAATGTGGACTAACAATGGCAAGAAAAACATTTCTGAAGAGAAGATACTTGTTAACATCGAATATAGATTTAAGTGTTGTCTTTTTCTTAAACTTGTGAACATTTGAAATTATTGTTTGGTCTGCTGAAAGAGATACAGAAATATGTGACTTGGCATCTCTGACAATAATAGAATTCTGATTGAGAACAAATGTTGTTGTTGTTGTGGTCTTCAGTCCTGAGACTGGTTTGATGCAGCTCTCCATGCTACTCTATCCTGTGCAAGCTTCTTCATCTCCCAGTACCTACTGCAACCTACATCCTTCTGAATCTGCTTAGTGTATTCATCTCTTGGTCTCTCCCTACGATTTTTACCCTCCACGCTGCCCTCCAGTACTACATTGGTGATCCCTTGATGCCTCAGAACATGTCCTACCAACCGATCCCTTCTTATGGTCAAGTTGTGCCACAAACTTCTCTTCTTTCCAATCGTATTCAATACTTCCTCATTAGTTATGTGATCTACCCATCTAATCTTCAGCATTCTTCTGTAGCACCACATTTCGAAAGCTTCTATTCTCTTCTTGTCCAAAGTATTTACCGTCCATATATATATATATATATGATTTGCAGCTTCTCCCACTGGAGGATATATATATATATATATATATATATATATATATATATATATATATATATATATATATATATATATATATATAGCAGCACTGACGAGACTTTGGTATTAATTGAGGAGTTTTGGTAATTAGCCTCTTTGTTACTTGCATGCCCACTAGAGAGATTTTGTCAGATTTCTGTATGCATATATTGAGAATAATACTCATATATTTGTTGTAGCCAAGGACTTGTTTTGAGTAGAGACATTGTGGAACAATTGAAGCTGTGTAAAGTTTGTGACCAAACCCCACCTCATCATTCAATATATATTCACTTTTGAGAATATTGTGGGATGATTCTTGCCTAACATATTGTCAAGGAACCAACTCAAAATTCTTACATAACAAAATTGTGAAAAATAACATCAATATATACATGTATATATATATATATATATATTGAATGATGAGGTGGGGTTTGGTCACAAACTTTACACAGCTTCAATTGTTCCACAATGTCTCTACTCAAACAAGTCCTTGGCTACAACAAATATATGAGTATTATTCTCAATATATGCATACAGAAATCTGACAAAATCTCTCCAGTGGGCATGCAAGCAACAAAGAGGCTAATTACCAAAACTCCTCAATTAATACCAAAGTCTCGTCAGTGCTGCTATCACAATAATGACAGGCCACAGCCTCTCATGACACGCAGCTTCTCTCACTGCAGGCTATTGCTGACCACTTCTGTGTCATCTCAACAACTGTTTGTTCGCTGCCACTCATGATAATAATATCTCAGACTCGAAGGTTGTGTCTGTACACAAACACAACCACTGATCAACTTGGCAAAGGAGTATTAATGTCCAACTTCCATAACAAGGAAGTATTAACGTCCAACATTCACAACCCCTCCCCCTCACTTTTAAGAAAATTGTGGGATGATTCTTGCCTAACATATTGTCAAGGAACCAACTCAAAATTCTTACATAACAAAATTGTGAAAAATAACGTCAGATATTTTACAAACATGATAGAGTACATGAACATAATCATAAGATTACATAAGTTATGTATGTAATAAAAAACTGATTACTTGTACAATGTAGTAAAAAAAATATACAGGTATCATCTTGTGCATGTAAGCACTCATCTCCTCCTGACATTGATAGTACTTCATTTGACGGGATAACAAGCTGTTGTTTGTAGTTCTCTAAAAGTGTAAGATTGTCTGTCAGCTGTGTAGATACAAATATTACATACAATTTCAAACAGTTCAAAGAGAGAGAAAATAAATATACAAGTACCATTGTGCAAGTGTGCACTCATATCTGCATGACATTGGCTGTAGTTCATTTGAAAAGGTAACAAAATGTTATTCACAGCTCTTAGAGAGAGTAAAAGTCATCTGGCAGTCGAAAACCACATATAGAAACATGTCTTAAGTGCAGCAGGCTCAGGGGCAATTCACACTATGTCCACTGACAACCACACTGAAATATTAATATATTAATTTGGCAACAAAAAAGTTTGAGTTGTAAGTAGAGTCAGGGACTAGTTAGATACATTATGTCCACTGAAAATCACAGCAAAATCTTTTAGTGTATCATTACATTTCATATTCAGATAAAGATACTGTACAGAATCAGTAGTAATAGTATTAGGCACAAGTTTATCTTCTTGAGTGTCAAAGAAATCGTGAAGATCATAAAAGCATCGAAGATGTATCCTTTTGAGGAAATGGGTTCCAACAACTGACACAGATGCACAAAAGTATTATATGTGACGAATCTTTGAATATAAACTGATAATAGTAAGTTCTATACACTTGAATATAAAAGGTAACATTATGTACATAGACACATTTGCTTAGTGTTCAGCACATGACTCGAAATACATATGAGCACAGACAGTTACATAAGTCTGGTAAGTTTTGTGTGGTAAGTTTCTTGAGGTACAGTTGTAAACCAGGCCAACCACATAATTTCACTTTCTGATGGTACAGTACACAGTGTATACAGTGTACCATTAAATACATCTTTTGATCCAGAACATGTCAAATGTGTGACATATAACATGATTCAATTGTATAAAGATTTGTCCACAGACATTAATGAAGACATATTTTTAAAAAATGTTACAGTTACTGATAGGTTCCAGACTTGAAATATACATAGTAATTACATGTGATTTAATTTATCGTATTACTCGTAGATACATTCCAATACACAGTAAAATTACTGGTAAACACTCAAAATATAAAGTTCACATAATCTGATGTCTGTGACAGAATAAAAAAAAATACGTATTTGAGTACATACTCAATTCCTTCTTAAGCAGTTTAAGTTACTTGAGCTCCAGTCAACGTAAGTTAGTAAAGAACATCATTTCTTATGACAGCTAATTCAGTTTAGTTCTCATAACCCATTGCACATTCGGTCACTGAGTAATGGGTCTGTGGTTATCATAAATATTTCCTTATTATTACAACATAATTATTTCATTTGTTTAAAAACTCGTGGTAATGTTTACATGATGATCATTGAATAGAATGTACTATGTAGCATCACAAGATCAGTATCGTCAGATGTTGAATATCAACTTGACAGTGTCTGGTCAGCATTGTATGGAGTCAGAATCGAATGGAGCCATAATCTCATGGAGTCAGAATCGTATGGCCGTGCATATTTATTCAAAAGAGAGAAAAAATACAACATTCAAAAGATATATAAAGCAGTTGATAATGACATAACTTACATTAAGAGGCATCACAAAAAAGATTTATCGTCGACGTGTTCAGTAGTAGCGGAAAGATATGGTTTATTAACCGAAAATGAAGCTTCTCTTGAGCTTCAGTATTGCTTTATGACAAGAGAAAAACATCATCATCCTGCAGTAATTAATTTAACATGATAGAATCAGCACTGCATCACAGCTATAGCAAAACTATTAGAGAGATTCTGAAATAAAATTGTTAAAACAGAAAGATACCAAAGTATTGAAGTACCATAATTGATCCAATTATTTACAACAAACATAAAAATGTAGCTACTCAACTTGCATCAAGGCTTAAAAATATTATAAGCTGAAAAGGAAAAGTTTTCAAAATGGGTAACATCTTTACATTCAAGTCACGAATCAATGTTTCTAACACGACTGGGTACTTCATAAATGTCTACTTATCCATAGCAGACCACGGCGACATTCGTATTGTTGGAATGTAGCTCGCTCACTATGTATGTTACTCTCCAATCTGAAAACACTGTCTACTTTTGTAGGAATGCATTCAGTTTGATGTTTTTTTTATTACTTTTGCGATGGAGAAAAACTGGATTATAACCATGTCACTCACAAAAAATAAAGTATAGAATATGCAAACAGTAACAAGTAGACATACAAAGTTTTTTACATCAGTTTCATTTTACAGCTTTGCGAAGCTAGAAAATTCATTGTAGACATACTTCTCATAATTCAGCAGTAGTCAAAAATGTTTGTAAAACTATCCATGCTCAATACTCAACAGATACATCCACACATGCACTCTTATCTCCAAACAGGTGAAAAGAAAATGTTTCATCTACAAGTGTTGGAGGTAAAATATTTATGTTTTCTGGAATTTTCAATCTATATAGCAGGTATCACCGGTATCTCAAACTAAATTCGTGTTCTTACCAAAATTGATAGCTATTAACGCCACAATACCTCTCGTCAGTAGCAATAAAACTTTAATAGTGCTATCCTCTCAGAAAACCATTCATGACAAAATAAATCCCTTTTGTGACTACCTTCCGATAAAGTATGCACAAACAAAACCTCCAGGTATGTAGTGTAGATGGGGGTTGCTTCTCTTAAAGAATGTACCTTGCCTTACTCCGAAAACAGCTGAAAAAAACGCTTCCTCATTAAATCGAATATAATGCCTGGTCTGTCTTCCTCCGAACAACAGATTTCATTAATTTTCAGCATAATATCCAATGAATCATAATCCGTTTTATACAATATACCATAATTCCACCATAACGTACCATAGTTGCATCGTAAGTCTCACATGATAATGCTCCTCATCATATTCCACGTTTATATAGTACTGCATTCCCTAGATTCATCGTGTGTATGCATACAACTCTGAAATTATGACTCTTAAAAATACTTCCTAAACAGCAGAACAAGCATCAGTTAGGAATAATCCTAGTTCTCTACTGCCCATCAGAAATGTCTTTCTCAATTCTGAACCACTCATACTGTCTCTTATTCAAAACAGAGTCAACAGTTATACCTCTAGAATTCATGATCCACTTCACATAAATACGTACTTACAGAAAAAGTCATCCCATGCACTTTCCTGAAAAATAACACAGTGTTCTGTCTGATGAAGGTAAAGCAAAATGCACTTCATAAGTTACCACAACACAAAGGAGGCTTCATTAAATGTGTAAATTCCTGAAGAATAAATTGTATCTTAGAACCTCAAAACCAAGCCTACTCTGCTATATCAAGATATCAAAAGAAAAATTCCAAACTCATGAAATGAGATAACAGTATTACATTTCAATTAGATACACCACCAGCAAACTCATAACAATTCCAGGTGAATACAAATTGTTCACAGATGGCTTACCATGTTCACAGATGGCTTACCATTCCCTATTGTCGCAATGCAAATATAGATGCAAAAAATTGTTTATTTGCACTGTATTATCACCTTGTCAGACTGTGCTTAGCAGATTCAAAAGTACTTTTCTTCACAGAACGCAAATCATAAGTCATCACTGTTCATGAAAATTCGTGTTAAGTAGATTGACAGGAAGAGATACATTAACAGATGTACAGGTTAGTTGAAGGGTATGAAACAGTGCTGAAAGCTAAGGTATGAAAACGCGCTACAAACAGCTGGGGCACCTATGCCGACCACTGAATATGATTACCAAACTACAGTAAACATCCCAGGATAAATTGTCACTGAAACAGCTCGTACACCTGTGCTTACCGTTGCTTGTGTTCACGACGCTACAGTAAACCCCGTAGCGTAAATTGTCACTGAAACAGCTAGGGCACGTATGCTCACCATAGCATATGTTTACCGGATTACACGTTCCACATCGACGAGGATCTCCTCAGCACGGATCTATGGAACGAAAACCTAATCTAATATTATAATATTGTCAGACTATGCTTTGCAAATTCAAAAGTACTATTCTTCACACAACACAAATCATAGATTAGAAGATTCCAGGTTCGAATGTTGGTAGGGTCGCCAGGTGAAATTGTATCGTAATTATTTGTATGACTCGTGTACACCTGTAATAATTGTTTCTTGTGGTGAAATACACATGGTAATATGTGACGTTGCATCTCTGAAAATAAAAGAATTCTGATTTACAACAAAAGAGAAAGAGAAATTATTTTCTCTTACTACAAATCATAATGAAATCAGTTCTCAAGCATCTGACTGCGAGTTTTAAAATATTCTCTAACTATTCTTAACAACTGTTATGCAATGCACCTGTACACAGTAGGCAAATTACCTTGTATTGCCGCTGCAGCTGTGTGATCAACAACATGATAAAATTATTTCAAAAGCAATACTGCGTTTCTTGCCGAGTATTTAAAGGCACATTTGCATACTGAGCTTTTCCTAGCTGGAAACGTAATTATAAGTAATAAAAAAGAGAAAAAATTGTTGCCATAGATATAGTCAACGGCTGCATATTCTACGGAGACGCTGGAGACATTTGAAGATTTTTGATCATCATATTAATGGCGAAAGAGGAAGAATAACGTCTCGTTTTCTAGGTCTTGTCCAGGTCGGACATATGTGACGCACCGCCGTTAATACTATATTACTTCATTATTTTTATCTCGAGTATCAACCAACCGGCACATAATCACTTAATGTAACAGCATTTTTCATTGTATTTCTTAATTTCACAATTTATTGTAATTAGTATATTATGTATGTTTTATTTTATGTCTTAAGTCATTGTAAGACTGGTGACTTGGCATGGGAAAGGGTTTCCTCCTTTTAAGCAAATAGTCGTACATCTCGATGCACCGTCGTCTTCGGGTGCTATTTGATAACGAAGTCAGATTTTAAACAAATCACAGAGAGAAGAAACACGGTTAAAAATTCATGAAAGGACATTAAACGGAAATGCCATTATATTGGCGACTTCGTGTCTGGGCACATTGTTATATATGCTATGTGGCCCTCCTTTTGGTACATGTTTATTGGAAACTACAAACGGGATACAAGACCGGAATACATTGAAGTAAGAAAAATAACTGGATTGTATGTCGACGCCTGAAATTACGCTGCAATCGCGGATACATGGTAAGACACCGCATCTATACAACAGCTGTCTTGCCCAAGCTTTTTTATTATAGTAGCTGGCTTGATAGCTCTATCACAGTTTTCCGTTTCCATAGCAGTGATTTTAAGCTACATCGCGGTTTCCAAAACTATTTTCATTTTTCATACAGTGCAACAATACAGTTTTATCAGTTCACAATATGGCCGACTTTAGTTCTGTGTGACGTAATACGGCATGCAGCCATTAGTATTCAAAATTTCACCATTACTTTCGACAGTTTATTTTCTTGTTTAGACACTGTTGCACAGCAAGATTAATTTTTACATTTATTATTACCCATACGAGTTTAAATTTATATTGTCATACATTACGTGTGTTATGGTACTGACCAGAAAACAATTAGCAAAGATGGAGAATCGGAGACTGCAAACACAGTCGCAATCCGACTCTGACATGCCATTAAATAATGAAAGTTAAGTGACTTTACAATTGACTCGAATACTAACGAGCGACATGTTATTGACTATTCTGGTGACGTAAATTTAGAAAATAGACCGCCCCCCAGTTCTACGTCCAAATCTAGTCCCGAACCTATTTTGGTGTCTGACGTCATGTCTAACGACGTGTCGGGTGTGGAACAGTTGCACATTACTAGTACAGCCAGTGTCACTAATTGTATTTTGGGTTTAGATATATTGTGCGAGAAGGATAGCACTATTGACATCTGCCAACTTAAATGTATACTTAGGGATAACGGCAGTGGAATTTCAATTGACCTGGGTACCAGGACTGTGACGTGTGATAAATATTTTACAGGTTACAAGATTCAATTAGTACTGGACACTGATGATGTTGACACACAGACACAAGAACCTGATGCCGAGTTCGAGGACTTGAAAACTTGAATTATATTTACGTTATCAGAAACCACAGCTGTCACAAATCATGAACGTAATGAACTTTATGATGTTATGTCCAAGTATGCACATGAATTTAGCAAACGACCAGGTGTGATCAACACATATGAGTATGAAATAGAAGTTAAGCTTCACCGGATTTTCTTCCACAAAACCTATAATGTGCCACTATCACAAAGACCTGCTGTGTGTGCAACGAGTTGAAACAAATATTGGAGTGGAAAATTATCGAACATTCAAAGTCACTTTTTCTTGTTGTAAAGAAACCCAATGGGAATATTAGAGTTTTTTGGATGCTAGTGCAGTTAATGAGGTTATTGTACCTGTTCGCACGAAACCTGAGAATTTAGGGGAGCAACTCCAGAAATTTTTAGATTCTAAGTATTTTTCTAAGATAGATCTGACCATTTCGTTCTATGAAGTATACTGCATATATATTTGGGGGGCGAACCTATCAATTTTGTGCCCTTCGGTTCGGTCTGAAGGTCAGTTCAGACGGGTTTATCACCGCAATGGATAGGGTACTCGGTGAAGAATAGTCTGAATCAGTTACTCAGTACTGTGATGACGTGATCATAGCTAGTAAGACTTGTTTTGAACATATTGATATTTTGCAAAAGATTCTACATAAATTCGCACAAGCTGCAGTGACAGCTAATCTGTCGAAATATCCTTGCAGTGAAATTAAGTATCTTGGACATATCAATAATGCTCAAGGTATGCGACCTGACCCAGGAAAGTTAGACGGAATCAGAAATTTTTCCCAGTCCACGGACTAGAAAGCTACTGCAATCCTTACTTTGAATTTGTTCTTCCTTTCGACGATTTTTACCACACCAGCTTTTAAACAGCAAACATCTATGGAACCTACTCAGAAACAATCAGATATGGATATGGTCTGAACAGTGTCAGATATATTTTGATAGTATTAACACAAATATCTTCGATCACCCTGATTTTAATTTAGATTTTTGTATGACATGTGAGGCCTCATCCTATGGCTTAGGCTGTTCTTTGTTTCAAGTTGTAAGAAATGGAGAACAAGATCGTGTGAAAATTATTAGTTTTACGAGCAGCACACTTAGTGAATATGACCGCAAATACTCTACAACAGAACTCTAAATTCTATAGTATGGGCATTTAGGAAATTAAATTATTATTTTTATGGTAAGCACTCTAAAATTTATACAGATCACCAAGCTATCACATTTCTGTTACCTTGTAAGCTGGTACATCCCAGATTATCACGTTGGCCTTTATATTCGCTGAACTATTTCTTTGAAATCGTATATATTAAGGATGAAGAAAACATCATTGCCGACGCTTTGTCTCGTCCGCGTCAAGGCTTGATTGAGTGTAACTCTGACCTGGAGAATGTGAACGATTAGCGAATACTTGTCATGCAGGATAAGCTATATCACCAATTTTATATCGACTTACGTAGAAATAAGTCAACGTTGCAGAAATCTTATCCTCACTGCAATAAGGTAAAAGTTTCAGCCACAAATCAACCTGACCATTCTCTGTCCCACAGATATTTGATAAATAAATATGTGTTATTTTATCGCCGTCATCCTGAAGCCTCTACTTGGGGTGTTTATATCCCTAAGGATTCTGAACGCAACCTAATTTGGCACACACGTTTTATTTGGGGTTATTATGGTACCAAGAAGGGCCTAGCAAAGCTTAGTACCTATTGTTACTTTAGCAATATGAGGCGTAAGATCCACAGTATACTCAGAACATGTACGATCTGTCAAAAATCTAAACCACTGAATTTGTCTAAGAAGAGTGATATGCGTTCTATTCTGCCCAGTAAACCGCTAGAAACTGTAAGTTCTGACATAAGTGGTTCACAACACACAACCAGTGGGGGTGTGAAATATATTGTTAGATTTGGTTTACGATTTATTCTCCTAGCATGTTAAACTGTATGCCATAAGATCTGTTAATGCTACTTACATCATTCGTCGTTTCTCATGTGACTACTTTCCTTACGTGGGAAAACCAAAAGCTATTTTATCCGACAATGCTGCATACTATTCTGGGTACAAGTGGCACAAATTCTTCAAAGACAATAGCATTAATAGTACTTTTATCTCAAGGTATAGTCCCCAGTGTAATCCCACTAAACGTGTGTTCCGTGAGATTAACAGATTTATGAGAACCTACATTTCTACATACCAGTTGGGTAACATATTTGTCTTTATTTGAAGAGGAACACAATAACCTCGGTGTTTATGAAACTCCGTACGCTCCTAATGAGCTCATGTTCGATCGCAAAGAAGACGACGATTGGACAACGCCTTTACCAAAACTTTCTTTTTAGCAAACAACAAACGACAAATGGTAATTGAAGTCGGTACGACGCTGACTGCGAAAGCTAAAATTAGAAATCAAACTTATGCGCGCAATGTCAAGAGGAAGCAATTTAAAGCTGGTATGTTAGTGCTTGTGCTTACTCACCATAAGCCGTCTGCTCTTCAGCGGCGCAACGCGAAGTGGCGTCTGCTGTACGACAGTCCTTATGTTATGTCAGCGTTCCGCATCCTGGTGCATATCTGCTGCAGCATCCTCAAACAAGCAGAATTACTGAAATACATACTCGGTAAGGAAAGAATTTCTGAAGAAGAGAAATTTGCTAACATCGAGTATAGATTTAAGTGTCAGGAAGTCGTTTCTGAAAGTATTTTATGGCGTGCAGCTGTGTACGGAAGTGAAACTTGGACGATAAACAGTTTGGACAACAAGAGAATAGAAGCTTCCGAAATGTGGTGCTACAGAAAAATGCTGAAGTATAGATGGGTAGATCACGTAACTAATGAGGAGGTATTGAATAGAATTGGGGAGAAAAGGAGTTTGTGGCCCAACTTGAATAGATGAAGGGACCGGCTGGTAGGACATATTCTGAGGCATCAAGGGATCACAAATTTAGTACTGGAGGGCAAGGTGGAGGGTAAAAATCGTAGAGGGAGACCAAGAGATGAATACACTAAGCAGATTCAGAAGGATGTAGGCTATAGTAGGTACTGGGAGATGAAGAAGCTTGCACAGGATAGAGTAGCATGGAGAACTGCATCAAACCAGTCACAGGACTGAAGACCGCAACAAAAACAATACTCACCGTGATCTTACTGTATACCATGCTCAACAATAAACAATCTGTGGATCATGATTAAGTTATATACAACTATCATATACACGTACCTGACAGTACTTTTACAGAGAAGCTACGTAGTATAAGAGTTTTATTTCAGCTGGTCTCGTGAGCAGCAAAAGGAGAACGAAGAGATTTGTCTTCACGGAATACTTACAGCATCCACTTAAAATCTTATATTAACTTTTGTACAGGTGTGAATGAGATATATTTTCAGTCTACGAGATTCACTATACACACCGTCAGTCTTCGACTACTAACAACTGGTTGACGTGAATACTTAAATCAATCTACACCCTTACACTTTCACCTTGAAACTGATTGGATACCCATTTTACCATTGAACACACACACTTACGAGTAGCTAAGGCGATGCTTACACTGCACCCTTACACTCGTGTCGCGAGTATATTTTATGATTGATGTTAGTTCATTGCTTTTGTTATTTGTTTACTTTTAGTTGTGTGTTTGGTCTTATTGCTGGTGTGGTATGTCGTGTCTAATCCACCTCTATTTCAGGTGACATCATTTTCGAAAGCAAAATATAGATCTAAACTTGTAATGAGTGTAAATACTGCAAATATTGTAAAGTTATGTAAAGTTATACGAAAAATATTTCTGTGTGACGAACCATACTTGTGTGAAGACAAAAGACATATGTTTCTATGTTTATGTAATATATAACATGTTCTTATGTATTTGTACCTATGTAAAAAACCTAAATGTAACATGTTTCTATTTATTTATTTGTACTCAGGTAAAGCTAAATGTGCTCACTTGTATATGTTATCTGTGCTTGTTGCGTGTGCCCACATGGGAAAAGGTATGAGACTTGCATAACCAGAAACTATTTGTGGACGTTTACTGTTTGCTATGTATATATATGTGATGAAGTATTTGTGTTCGAAATTTGTTTACAAACTGTTAATGTAGAATTGTTTGCGTAAAGACTTGACGACGGACATTTGTTCTGTGTCATAACTACTTGTCAACGAATATCTGTATAGCGCTTGACAAACTGAGTACGTGAAAAAAAATGTCGTAGTGAAGTGCACCGACACTTTTGAGTGCATCGCAAATCGACATTTACTGCACTGTATCTCTGTACATCTGCATCTCTGTTAAGTCTGAATAGCAAGAATTGGTTCCCTACTGCACCTACGGTCGCTTTGTTCCAAGACGAGGAAGACCACTCGACGGGTGGAGGAATGTTAGACGGGTCCTCAGGGAGGAAGCAATGCGTTCTTGGAATTGACGGATACTCTCACTCGATCTAACCGAGGATCGACGCCAGCATCGTGCCGTCCGTGGTCCTGCTTCCATGTCTTCACGAGATTAAGCTGTGGAATAGGAATCCACCAGTCTTCTATCAGGCGATGTACGACCTACGACAAAAACAGTGACATCACTCTAAACAAACAGTTTAACCAGTGCAAAAAATATAAACTATGCTACGAGTGATCCCGGACACGTATCTTTGTGAAAACTGCGATTACGTCATCTAACTACCATAAAAAATGCTCACCTCTATAAAGCTATCGTTTTCGGTTCATGGAACTGTGATCGACGACACGTTGTGTAAAGAATTTATATCTGAAATGAAGACAATATGTGCGAAAGAGACTATCAGCAACAATAATTTGTAATTTAATGTTAACGAGCGTTGTAACTTTAGGATTTTGTACCTCTTTTAAATGTTAATCCACATTTACAAAATCTATGATGGTAAACCTTGTCTCTGAGACGTCTTGTGCACATGAACACACGGACTGAGTGTAAACTATGTGTCGTGTGATGAACTCGTATCGCAACGGCCGCGCTAGTATTGAACCTTACGCTACTGCGCATGCTCGGCTAGGCTCAACCAAAATAAAACTGTTATAGGTGCACACGCCACATTCAAACAAATTTCTTTTTGTATCCCGTGCATAACATTTATAGTAAATAATAAGAATTATTGCTGGTCCTTGGACTTATCGAATAAAATTTTATATTTTTCCCCAAGATTAATCAAGTGTCAAGCAGGTTTCCTTTTAACTGTGGAGAATGATTATTTGTCAGTGTACGTTTGGTAAGATTTTAGTATAAGTATGTTTTATGATTTGTCTGTTTCCGACATGTGTAAATGTATTCTTTGAATGCAGCTGTCAGCAAGGCTGTAGGCGCTCTTTATTGGGAATCAATGCTGTTCACTGCGTGCCAACGTCATTGTCACTCAAAATATTTGTAAAATCAACGTGAACGACAAAGATTTTGAATCTCTATCTGTCTCACAGGTTTTATCTGCCAGTTAGTTTCTTAACGGCGCACACTTCGTTGCAGAATGAAAATTCAG